>NC_069507.1:46814958-47114958 GCF_027579735.1 Bombina bombina | reverse complement strand
AAAACAATAAAAAATAATAATAAAATAAATAAAAATACAATACACCAGCAGAAACACCACCTTTCTATAATTAGAAAAAAAGTATAAAAGATGTCCATGACAATAGATTAAAGGTACACAACAAATCTTTCACAAATATTATTTTTTTTCAAAGTAGAACTGCTGCTTTTAAAAAGATTTCCCAAATGTATTGTTTAATGTTCCAAAAAATTACTACTAAAGTGTTCTCTATGTCAAATGTTTGATAAGTGGATTCATAAAAAGATATGCTATCCCATGAGTGGAAGACCATTTTGATCTGCATGGTATGAAGAATCTTGAAGTTTTTAAGTGCCTTAATGAGTAATGAATCAATAGTTGTACAAAATTTAATTCTGGTAGGTTAGCCTGTGAATATAAACTTTAGACTATATTCATAGATGTTCATGAAGAGTTTGCAGGAAAATTTCAAGAAAGATGAGGAACCAAGAATTGGATGGCCAAAGTGTAAGGAAAGAATAAGCTCCCTGGGTTGGCCAAACATATAGAAAAGGCTTTTCTGGGTCAAGTACTAGATTAAAAAGTTCTGTATCTGTTTATTCAGTCAAGAGACATACAGTTCCAAAATTAGTGCCTTCAACTGAAGACACATATGTCTATTAAACTTCCAGTACCTGAAGTCTGATAAGTTCCGAGAACCCCAATGGTCAGCTGCCTTGGAAAGACCGGTTAAGTACTCATCTTTGACTAAAATATAATTGTCAAAAAATGATTAATTGGATCTTTAGTAATGTTGGTGAGGCCTCAGATTTAGATATTGTACACCAGAAATATTGTTTGTACAAATAAGGATTTAAGTAGCCTGATTGTTTTTCATAAAACTTTTTATGGCAAAAGATCTGTGAGAAACTATTTTCTGATGAGACCATTTTTTTTTATGCAGAGTGGAAGTAATTGTAACTGGAAACCCAGATAAATAAGATTCTGTATAGGGTCAAATCCAGTAGCTATATGTTGAAAATAAAACCTATGTTATCCAAAATGCAATGCAAATTTTTCAGTACAAGTTGTACTGTAACAGATAATGAATGTGCTTAATAAAGTAGAATTAAAACATGTTTAAATGATCAAACTGACTTATGATGATCCATGACTTGTATAAAGGTATTTCTAGAGGAACACAAATCAAACTAAAAACAATCACTTTGTGCGGTCACACTACTCTTAAAATTCCATATAGGCAGGAGAAATAATCCCCTATTAAAAGTGTACTTATTAAACAAGCGTTCAATAAGACACTAAGATGAATCTTTTTTATTATTATTATTATTCTTTATTTATAAAGCGCCAACAGATTCCGCAGCGCTGCCCATGGGTACAAGGATAAAAGTACAAAGGAGAAACAATACAATAAAAGACAACATTTTACAGCCAAATACAGGGGGAATTTAGGACCCTCTTCCCATGGGAACTTATAATCTAGATGGGTAGGAGGATGGGAAACAGGAGGTGGGGACTGCAAATGTGAGAATGTTATTAGTGAGGAGATAGATGAGGGCAACTGTTAGGTAAGTGAAGTTAATTTGTTAATGAATCGGGTGACAAGCTTCCCTGAACAAAAAGGTCTTTAGGGAACGTTTAAAGGAGGAGAGGTTAGGTGAAAGTCTGACAGCTTGAGGAAGTGTGTTCCAGAGGGTTGGTGCCACACGAGAGATAGCCTGTAGTCTAGCATGAGAGGAGGTGATGGTAGAGGACGCAAGGAGCAGGTCATTGTTGGATCTAAGGGGGCGGGCTGGAGTATATTTGTTGATGAGTGAAGACAGGTAGGGTGGCGCAGCATTGGTGAGGGCTTTGTAGGTCAGGGTGAGAATTTTGAATTTAAGTCTGCTGTGAATGCGGAGCCAGTGAAGGGACTCACAGAGAGGTGCAGCAGAAACAGAGCATCGAAAGAGGTGGATTAGCCTGGCAGATGCATTTAGGATGGATTAAAGGGGATAGAGGTGGAAGAGGGGGAGGCCAGTTAGTAGTTTATTACAGTAGTCAAGTTGGGAAATTACCAGGGAGTGGATTAGCTGTTTAGTGGTTTCAGAACTCAGAGACGGATTAATTTTGGAGATATTGTGTAGGTGGTTGCGGCAGGATGAAGAGAGCAATTGGATGTTGGGAATGAAGGACAAATTTGAGTCAAGTGTGACTCCAAGGCAGCGGACTTGGGGTGATGGGGAGATAGTGGTGCCACCAACAGTGATGGGAAAATTAGAAACTGGAGTAGAGTTAGAGGAGGGAATTAGAAGTAGTTCGGTTTTGGACATGTTTATTTTTAAGTGGTCAGAGGCCATCCAGGAGGAAATGCCAGATAAGCAGTCACTGATGTGAGAATTAACAGAAGAAGAGAGTGCAGGGGTGGAAAGGTAGATCTGGGTATCTGCAGCATAGAGGTGATAGTTGAAGCCATAGCTGTTGATAAGTTTACCCAGTGAAGAAGTGTAAAAAGAGAAGAGTAGAGGACCCAGGACAGAGCCTTGAGGTACTCCAACAGACAGAGGCAATAGAGTGGAGGAGTCATCAGCAAAAGAGACAGAGAAGGATCTGTTAGAGAGATAAGAGTGAATCCAGGAGAGGGCAGTGTCACAGAGCCCAAGAGAGCTGAGAGTCTGTAGGAGAAGGGGATGGTCAACAGTGTCAAGGGCAGCAGAGAGGTCAAGTAAGATGAGTATAGAGTAGTAGCCTTTGTTTTTAGCAGAAAGGAGATAGTTGGTAACCTTGGTGAGGGCAGTCTCAGTTGAGTGTTGGGGATGGAAGCTAGATTGCAGGGCGTCGAGCAATGAGTTGGAGGACAGGAAGTGGATCAGGCGATTGAAAACTAGTTTTTCAAGGATTTTTTAAGCTAGCGGGAGCAGTAATATAGGGTGGTAGTTTGCAGGAGAGTTAGGGTCAAGGGAGGGTTTTTTTGAGGATGGGGGTGACCTTTGCATGTTTGAAGAAGGCAGGGAATGAGCCGGTAGAAAGGGATAGGTTGAATATGTGAGTAAGAGCCGGAGTGAGGGTGGGAGACAGAGAAGGTACTAGATGTAAAGGAATAGGGTGAAGTGGGCAGGTAGTGAGGTGTGAGGAAGACAATAGGGAAGCCACTTCACTCTTCAAGACATGCTGCTTTTTACTATGAGACCCATAGTCTGGTTCACCAATATAGAAATCTATAAAACACAAAAAGGACAGCACATCCTCGACTCAAGAGTAATAAGTGCAAAATTGCACTCACAAAAGCAACAGAAATTCAAGCATTAAGATATGCAATGGTTCTCATTGTTTACCTGTTAACCAGTCCTTACGGCAGATGGCTCCAGTTTCTGGATATCCCTTTTCTTGGCCATCCTCTCACTTCCTCCATGGTGACAAACTCACTGTGTTACACAAAGTGATAAATCACAAAGGGGCATATTTATCAAGCTCTGTATGGAGCTTGATGCCCCTTGTTTCCTGCGAGCCTTCAAGCTCACCGGAAACAGAAGTTATGAAGCAGCGGTCTAAAGACTGCTGCTCCATAACTTGTCCGCCTGCTCTGAGGCCGTAGACAGAAATCAACCCAATCAAATACGATTTGGTTGATTGACACCCCCTGATAGCGGCCGATTGGTTGCAAATCTGCAGGGGGAAGCATTGCAACAGCAGTTCACTAGAACTGCTGGTGCAATGATAAATGCCGACAGTGTATGTCTGCATTTATCAATGAGCGGCGGGCATGATACGCTACTTCATATCATGTCCACTCGCACATTGATAAATATGCCCCAATGTCCATAGCTCCTATAACACTACGCGTTATAGCTGCACTATTGCAGAATATTTGAAGTTGAGGATGATCTGTCCTTTTTGTGTATATATATATATATATATATATATATATTATACAAAAGATGAATAGCCTGACCTAAGTAAACATAAGAGATGGATCGTGAGAGATGGATCATGATAGAAGGTTATTGCGATAAATATTTTGTGTGTAGAGTGCTGTGAAATCTATAATAAGACCAAACATTGTGTGACAACCCTTAAGGGACTGTAGTTATGGAAGCCACATTTTGTGTGAAACAGCAAGTCTGCCACCAATTTTTATTTTTAAGAAATGGAGTGTATTAGGGGAATGAAAGTTCTCTGATAGGAAGCTTCCTCAAGAGTTCCTCTAGCTTGCTTATGTCTGGCTATGGACAGGAAGAAAGTTTGGTAAATTATGTTTTGTTGGGAGAACTATTTTCTTAAATCAGAGAACACAGCTAAAATGTGATAAATAGGTGTTGGTATAATTACAGAAAAACTCTGAGCATTTAGTAAATGTAAACTAAGGGTCTAATGCCCGTTGACCTAGTTTCTGGGTTCCTGATAGAGCAGTGTGGGACTTCAGACTTTGGAAATATTGTAGTCTTGATGGAAGAACATGTTTCCTATTTGAATATGCTTTTTATTATATTTGAATTAATGTTTAAATTATTTTTAAAGTCATTAGGCTCAGAAATCAAAGAACAGACAAATTGTTATTATTTATTTGTGACAAAAAAACAACCATTGATGTCTCAATCATCTGCTGTATTTTTTTCAGATAATGGGTAAGTGCAATCTTGCTCTAGTAACATAATGCATAACTACATATTACAATAAGAAATTAGTTCAAATGTGAGCTACATGAGAGACAAAGTAAAGGCAAACGTGTTTTAAGTACTTAAGAAATTTACGGATTACACAATTATAAATTGAGTAAAATGCAATTATAAATCAGTTGTTTTTATTTAAAAAAGGTAGGAGGATGGAACTGAGCTCTGGTACTAATCTGTAAAGCAAGGGAAAATAATACAGAAACAAACCCTCAAATTAAAATATAGATAACTAAACTATGGTCTTGTTTCCATTAAGTCATTAAAAATGTTGCAAGCTTCCAAAGTTGCTGAAAGCTAAAATTAGTTTAGAACTTTGTTTTAGTACCAGGTTTCCACTGAAATATTTGGCTCAGTGCGTGCAGTCGGTCTTTTTGTTTAGATGTAAGTTAACATAATGAGGCCTATTTAACAAATGTCTGTCGGACCTGATCCAACAGTGCGGATCAGGTCCGACAGACATCGCTGAATGCGGAGAGCAATACACTCTCCGTATTCAGCATTGCACCAGCAGCTCACAAGAGCTGCTGGTGCAACGCCGCCCCCTGCAGATTCGTGGCCAATGGGCCGCCAGCAGGGGGTGTCAATCAACCCGATCGTACTCGATCGGGTTGAATTCCGGCGATTCCTGTCCGCCTGCTTTAGAGCAGGCAGACAGGGTTATGGTGCAGCGGTCTTTAGTCTTCAGAAAAACGGGCCCTCAAGCTCCATTCGGAGCTTGATAGATAGGCCCCTGTGAATGCTTCCATCCGATGTTGGATTTCTCGAAAATCTCACCATAACAAGTTTGTTGCTATGGTAACTCGACCTTGAACTATTACATTTACATTAAACGCCTGCGCTTCTTTCCTGAGAAACAAAAAAAAGATAGATTGAATTCATGAAAAAATGAAATGAAAAATATTTTATAAAAGGAAAATTATTTTTTGGTTGTATTAAACTATTCAATTTATTGATATATGTAATAATTAGTGCTGCCCTAGGCCTGATTAGAATTTTGGAGATATGTGCTTGATTAAATGTTTATATGTCAATACATTTTTTTTTATATTTAAATAGGAACATAACTCCAACTAGTCCTATACCTGGGCCATTAATAAATATTACATATAGCAATACATTTATTAAGTGAAACACTTGCATTGTTTTCAAACTTTAATATCTCAATAGGAGCTAAACCTCAAAAAACATATTTTTACTGTTTTACACCTAATTCAGTATGCCGTAATGTTGATGACCTTATCGACAACGTCCGTCAGCCTTTTACGTGTTTGCGCATTCAATAGAAACCAGATTTTAAATTGCAATTTTCGGCTTCTTTTATTTTCTATGATACGTGTCATTTTTTTGGCAGCCGGGCCCCTAAAGGACAGTAATAGGAAACACCAATTTAATGTTAAACATGGAGTAAATAATTAACTACTATAAAGTCCTTTTAAGAAAGTACATAACCAAAGGCGATAGGCTTACTGTACTGGGGAATTAAAAAAGATTGGTGTGGGGGGATTATAAGAATAAACTCCTTAGAAATGAGGCAGAACTGATTTTAAGTTTTAGATCCCAATAGGCTTAATTCAGAACTTGATTTACATGCTTTGATTTAAAGGGTCACTCAAGTCAAAATAAACTTTTATGTATCAGCTAGAGCAGCAGTCTTAAGACACTTTTCCATTTAGTTTCATTATGAAATTTTGCACAGTTGTGTTATATAAACACTTTAATAAATACTAGTCTGTGTACTAGCCTGTGTCATTTTATTCCAAGTGTCATTTATTTTATCACATTTTAACTAATGTTCTAGGAGTAAAAAACTTTTTATTTAATGTATTACTTCTTAAAGTATTTCTTATTGTTAGTCTTTTATAATGCCCTTAACAAAGTTATAACATGGGTACAAAGACCTTTGAGAGATGGAGATGAGTGGTAGTTGAATGTTTCTTTAACAAGAGAAGGAGTTGTAACAATTAGAACCCTATTTAAAGCCCTTTTGGATATTGAGATATCCCATTATGAAAAAAGCAATACATGCTTAAACGCATTGATGTGATATGATATACTATTTGACAAGACATCGATGATGTTTTAAATAAACCATAGTTGACTTATGAATGAAAAATATATAACAAACAATATCAACTTTGTAACAAAATTCTAACGCTTGTTCAACATTCTGAATTGTCTCCCGAGAACTGAAGCTACGTATAGCAGTAGATTCTTCCCTGATCCCAGTGTTCTCTCCGAATGACATAAACCGATCATGTGACTACCAAATCCCACAACGCTTAAAGCCAGATGGAGGTAGCAAACAGTGAGAAATCTGATCCACTCAGAAAGTATCACAGTGTATGTGTACAAGGTGGGGGAGAATCAACTAGGCAGGGAAGTATTCATACAAATGAACAATCTGGCAACTTCAAAAATAAGTCTATACACGGGCCAATAAGTTTGTGGAGATGTTTTTCATCATAAGCATTGAGCACATAACATTGTTAAAGGGTCCTTACCACTAATACAAACCCCTCTCACAGAGCATATTTCTTTGTTTTGATTGGGCGCTTGAACTGCTTTTAGTTCAGTTTAGTTTACAATCCCTTTTTATTTGGTATATGATTCATTTTAGGTTTGAATATATCTCCATTTATTATAGGCCGGGCAGCATGATTAACTACAGCGTCTTAACACCGCTGCTACTTAACTCACCTGAATCTCTGGCGCTCGGAAGTGGTAAATGGAGCCCAATGTGTCCATTTGGGATATAGAGAAGTATATACAGAGCTAAACAAAAAACAGACAAAAAAAACCCATATTATACATTTGTGCATTGAGTATTTCTTAATGTAAAGGTTCATCACACATTAATGATAATTGTACAGTTTATTTTTCTATCATTAGAAAACCCTATACAGTAAAAGTGAAATATTTGTTTTTGTTTGTTTAATATAGTAAATAAAATCCTGAAAAGTAGTAATATTTACCCTGTAAAGTACAGATGAACTTTTGTTTTCTTGTTGTTGTTGTTTAATAAAGATGACATCTTAATTTGTTTTGTTTAATACTGTAAAGTAGTAATATTTACCCTGTAAAGTACAGATGAACTTTTGTTTTCTTGTTGTTTAATAAAGATGACATCTTAATTTGTTTTGTTTAATACTGTAAAGTAGTAATATTTAATACATTTCAGGGGCCTGATTCGTAGAACTGTTTTTTTAAGGAACATAAATGCAATTTAAAAAAGGGTTTAAATCTTTAATGCTGCTAAATATTTATTGAATTATAAATTTTCACTCAAGTCAAAGCCTTATAGTTTTGAAGCATTTTACTTTCTATGAGAAATTTAAGTCTCAAGCAAAGGCCCTTAAACTATGATCTTATTGTCATGGCAACAATCACTTAGCATCTCTCTCTTTAAAAAGTGTAGCTAAAAAGGATGCTCATTCTAAAATGTATAGAAGCAGTCACTTATGACATTTTATGTACAACAGTTTCACTTTCAATTTATCATACATTTCTCATAATATAATCTATAGTATTATATCCATTAAAGCTATGAGTTTAACAGTCTAAGGCTAGATTACGAGTTGTGCGTTAGGGTTAAAAAGCAGCGTTGAGAGGTCCCAACGCTGCTTTTTAACACCCGCTGGTATTACGAGTCTTGCAGGTACAGGTGTACCGCTCACTTTTTTTCCGGAAATACCGCAAATCCACTTACGTCAATTGCGTATCCTATATTTTCAATGGGACTTGTATAGCGCCGGTTTTACGAGTCTGGCAAAAAGTGAGAGGTAGACCCTCTCCTGTCAAGACTGATACCGCATTTAAAAGTCAGTAGTTAAGAGTTTTACACTACAACACAGGAGCATAAGACTCTTAACTAAAGTGCTAAAAAGTACACTAACACCCATAAACTACCTATTAACCCCTAAACCGAGGCCCTCCCACATCGCAAACACTAAAATTAAGTTTTTAACCCCTAATCTGCCGAACCGGACATCGCCGCCACTATAATAAACATATTAATCCCTAATCCGCCGCACTCCCGCATCGCAAACACTAGTTAAATATTATTAACCCATAATCTTCCTGCCCTAACATCGCCGACACCTACCTACATTTATTAACCCCTAATCTGCCGCCTCCAACGTTGCTGCCACTATATTAAATGTATTAACCCCTAAACCTAAGTTTAACCCTAAACCTAACCCCCCCTAACTGAAATATAATTTTAATTAATCTAAATAAAATTACTATCATTAACTAAATTATTCCTATTTAAAACTAAATACTTACCTGTAAAATAAACCCTAAGCTAGCTACAATATAACTAATAATTACATTGTATCTATCTTAGGGTTTATTTTTATTTTACAGGCAACTTTGTATTTATTTTAACTAGGTACAATAGTTATTAAATATTTATTAACTATTTAATAACTTCCTAGTTAAAATAAAGACAAATTTACCTGTAAAATAAAACCTAACCTATGTTACAATTACACCTAACACTACACTATAATTAAATAAATTCCCTAAACTAAATACAATTAATTACAATTTAAAAAAATGATCTAAAGTACTAATAAAAAAACACACTAAATTACAGAAAACATTAAAATAATTACAAGAATTTTAAACTAATTACACCTACTCTTATCCCCCTAACAAAATAAAAAAAGCTCCCCAAAATAAAAAAAAAGCCCTACACTACACTAAATTACAAATATCCCTTAAAAGGGCCTTTTGCGGGGCATTGCCCCAAAGTAATCCGCTCTTTTACCTGTAAAAAAAAAAGTACAAATAACCCTACTCTAAAACCCACCCAATCCCCCCTTAAAAAAACCTAACACTAACCCCTTGAAGATCTCCCTACTGTGAGACATCTTCACCCAACTGGGCAGAAGTGGTCCTCCAGACGGGCAGAAGTCTTCATCCAAGCTGGGCAGAAGAGCTCCTCCAGATGGGCAGAAGTCTTCATCCAGGCAGCATCTTCTATCTTCATCCATCCGGCGCGGAGCGGCTCCATCTTCAAGACATCCGACGTGGAGCATCCTCTTCAAACAACGGCCGACTGAAGAATGAAGGTTCCTTTAAATGACGTCATCCAAGATTGGCTGATAGAATTCTTGGATGACGTCATTTAAAGGAACCTTCATTCTTCAGTCTGGCCGTCGTTTGAAGAGGATGCTCCGCGCCGGATGGATGAAGATAGAAGATGCCGCCTGGATAAAGACTTCTGCCCGTCTGGAGGACCACTTCTGCCCGGTTGGGTGAAGACGTCTCACGGTAGGGTGATCTTCAAGGGGTTAGTGTTAGGTTTTTTTAAGGGGGGATTGGGTGGGTTTTAGAGTAGGATTATTTGTACTTTTTTTTTTACAGGTAAAAGAGCGGATTACTTTGGGGCAATGCCCAACAAAAGGCCCTTTTAAGGGCTATTTGTAATTTAGTGTAGGGTAGGGCTTTTTTTATTTTGGGGAGCTTTTTTATTTTGTTTTAGAGTAGGGTTGGTTGTGTGGGTGGTGGGTTTTAATGTTGGGGGGTATTTGTACTTTTTTTTTTACAGGTAAAAGAGCTGATTACTTTGGGGCAATGCCCCGCAAAAGGCCCTTTTAAGGGCTATTTGTAATTTAGTGTAGGGTAGGGCTTTTTTTTATTTTGGGGGGCTTTTTTATTTTGTTAGGGGGATTCGATTTGGTGTAATTAGTTTAAAATTCTTGTAATGATTTTATTATTTTCTGTAATTTAGTGGGGGGTTTTCATACTTTAGATAATTTTTTTAAATTGTAAGTAATTGTATTTAGTTTAGGGAATTTATTTAATTATAGTGTAGTGTTAGGTATAATTGTAACATAGGTGTAAGGGTTTTTTCCCTGTTGTGTTTGCCATGTGCTGCTGGCAGCCATTTTACTCACCTCTCTTCCTAACTATGGTGCATTGTGGGGGATGCTGCTCATTTCCTTCACTTCCTTTTATGGCCAGACTGGTGTGCATCATCCATGTGAGACAGGATGCAGTCTCAGAATTGTGATGTCATCACTTATTATTTAAAGGGCCTCTGTTTAGTATGCTTTGCCTTTGCGTTGTCTCAGACCTGTTTGTGGGAGTTCCTGTATATTACCTGGCTGCCTGACGTCCTTCCTGGTTCCTGATCCCTGGTTTGTTCCTGACTCTGCTGTTTTCCTTGTTCCTGATTCCGGCTCGTCTGACTATTCGCTTTGGCTCCTGACTCAGCTCGTCTGACTACCAGCTCTGGTTTTGACTCCTGGCTTGTTATTTGACTTGTGGACTTTTTATTATTTTTTGCTATTAATAAAGGTGTGATTATTTTTGCACTTCTCATCTACGTCTGATTACTGGCACCCTGACATTACGCAAAGGCAATGAATCCTGATCGTGCTAATAAGCTACCTTTACCTGCCATCATTTCCAGGATGGATGAACAGGATCACCGCTTGGATCAATTTGTACTAGCCCTGCAAACCCTGCTGACTCGCACTGCACATTTGGACCAAAGTGTCCCGCAAGTTATGGCTGCTCCTGTTTCTGCTGCTGCACCTATGCCTACCAGGAGCATGTCCGGTTCTGCACCTCTACCTCAGCAATATGGAGGCGATCCTTTTCAGTGCAGAGGGTTTTTGAACCAGGTGGGCATTTACTTTGAGATGTTACTTCAGGCGTTTCCCTCTGACAGAGCTAAGGTGGGATTTCTCCTCTCGTTACTCTCTGAAACAGCTCTTGCCTGGGCTAATCCCTTGTGGGAGACTAATAAACCTGTGATTTCAAATTACCCTGAATTTTTGGCCTCCTTTCGAAGGGTATTTGATGTTCCGGCTCGCTCCTCTTCTGCTGCTAAACAACTCATGTCCATTCAGCAAGGTACAAGATCTGTTGCTCAGTATGCTATTGAGTTCCGTACGCTTGCCGCAGAGGTAGGTTGGAACAATGAAGCCCTTGTTGCTGCCTTATTTCATGGGCTCTCTGATGCAATTAAAGATGAAGTTGCTGCCAGAGATTTACCAGGGAATCTCGAGGCATTGGTGTCTTTTTTTATCCTAATTGACATCAGACTCAGAGAGAGGCCCTCTTTCAAGGAGCGCTTGCGGAAGCCTCCTGTTCCGTTGTCTCCTACGTGTTCGTTCCCACCCATGCCTCACTCTCCTCCCATGCCTCCTGGTCCTGAGTCTCCAGGTACTGCTGAGCCGATGCAGCTGGGATACACGCGTCTCTCCGTGGCAGAGAGGGCCTTTAGGAGGAGGGAGGGGCTCTGCCTCTATTGTGGGTTAAAGGGCCACCTTTTGAAGTCTTGTCCTGCACAGCCGGGAAACGCTCACACCTAAGGTCCTGTCGGGGGCAGACCTTGGGTGGTTTATCCTCATTCCCGGAACCGCTTAAGGAGAAACCTTTGGTCACGGTTGTCCTTTCCTGGGTGGACTCCTCCATAGTCACTCAGGCTCTTGTTGACTCCAGTGCTGCGGGCTATTTCATTGACAGTGCTTTTGTATCAAAGCACTCCATTCCTGTTTTGCCTCGGCCTGTTCTGCTTGCTATTGAGGCCATAGATGGCAGGCCCCTTCAGCCCGCACTCGTTACTCACGAAACTGCTCCATTGTCCATGGCTGTTGGGGCTTTCCATTCTGAAACCCTCCAGTTCCAGGTGATAAACTCTCAGCATTTTCCAGTTGTTCTGGGTTATCCCTGGCTCCAAAAGCACAATCCCAGTCTCGACTGACGCAGGTCCGAAATTTTGTTGTGGTCCCCGCAATGTATTTCCACTTGTCTTCGGAAACCAGTTAAAGTCTTGTGCACTTCTTCGGTATCTCAATAGCCTGAGGAGTACCAAGAGTTCCTAGATGTGTTTGACAAGGTGCGTGCCGGTACATTGCCTCCTCACCGGTCTTACGATTGTGCCATAGACCTGCAACCCGGAGCCATTCCTCCTCGGAGCCGGGTGTACACTCTGTCTGTTGCAGAGAATTGTGCTATGGAGGAGTATGTTTCCGATGCTCTGTCGCGGGAGATCATCCACAAATCCTGCTCTCCTGCAGGGGAAGGCTTCTTCTTTGTGAAGAAAAAAGGGTGGCGAGTTAAGACCATGTATCGATTATAGGGGTCTTAATCGTCTTACCATTAAGAATGCTTACCCTATTCCGCTTATTACAGAACTCTTTGACTGCCTCAAGGGAGCTACTGTTTTTCAGGAATTTATTAATGATGTCCTACAAGATATGTTGCAACAGTGTGTTGTGGTGTACTTAGACGACATCCTCATACACTCACCCACACTTGAGGCTCATCGTTCTGATGTTACACGGGTTCTTCAGAAGCCTGTTTTGTAAACTCGAGAAATGTGAGTTCCATCAGACTCAAGTAACCTTCCTAGGTTATGTTATCTCCATTGCAGGGTTCTCCATGGATCCTGACAAGTTATCTGCAGTTCTGCAGTGGCCTCGCCCAGTTGGTCTTCGGTCTATTCAACGTTTTTTTGGGGTTCGCCAATTACTATAGAAAGTTTATTAAAAACTTTTCTTCCTTGGTCAAACCTATCACAGACATGACCCGTAAAGAGAATGATCCACTCTATTGGTCACCTACTGCCATTAAGGCCATTGATAGTCTTAAGACTGCCTTTGCTGCCACTCCAGTTCTGGCTCATCCTAACCCTGTCCTGCCTTTCGTTCTTGAGGTCGATGCGTCTGAGACTGGAGTAGGTGCCCTCTTGTCTTAACGTCCTACGTCTGACGGTTCCTTGCATCCGTGTGGTTTCTTCTCTAAGAAATTGTCTCCAGCGGAGTGCAATTATGAAATTGGCGACAGGCAATTACTGGCCATAATTTTGGCACTTAAAGAATGGAGGCATCTTCTCGAGGGTACTAGCATGCCAGTGCTCATTCTTACTGACCACAAAAATTTAACTTATCTATCTGAAGCAAAACGTTTGTCGCCCCGACAGGCCAGATGGACGCTATTTTTGTCTCGGTTTAGTTATGTGGTCTCCTACCTGCCTGGTAGTAAGAATGTTAGGGCTGATGCCCTCTCTCGACAATTTTCACCTCTGTACAAGGAGGAGTCTGTACCTACTCCTGTTATACCTCCTGACCATATTTTGGCTACCATATGTACTAATTTTAATTCTCCCTTGGGGGAGGAGATCCTGGCTGCACAAACCAATGCAACTCTTGAGAAACCTAGTGGTAAGTGTTTTGTTCCTGAGAATCTTCGAACTAAACTTTTGCACACTTACCACTATCCTAAAGCCGCAGGTCACCCAGGCAAGAACCAATGATTTGGTCGGTCACTCAACAATTCTGGTGGCCAGGTCTTATTCTGATGTTGCTGCGTATGTTGCCCCCTGCTCAGTTTGTGCACAGAATAAGACTCCTCGATGTCTTCCTGTGGGTCTTCTTCAACCTATTGCTAATGGTGAGCATCCTTGGACACATCTTTCAATGGACTTCATTGTCGAGATCCCTGTTTACAATGGCAATACTGTTATCCTTATGGTGATTGACCATTTTTCTAAAATGTCACAGTGCATTCCCTTGATGAAGCTGCCTACCGCTCAGGAGCTTGCTTCAATTTTTCCACGGGAGGTCTTCCGTTTACATAGGTTACCCAAGGAGATAGTATCAGACCGGGGTAGCCAGTTTGTCTCCAGATTTTGGCGTTCCTTTTGTGCTCAAATGGGGATCCAGCTTTCCTTCTCCTCAGCATATCACCCTCAATCCAAAGGGGCTGCAGAATGGTCTAATCAAGCTCTGGAACAGTTCCTCCGTTGCTATGTCTCAGATCACCACAATAATTGGTCTGAACTGTTACCTTGTGCAGATTTTGCTCATAATAGTGCTATTAATGCTTCCTCCAAGTTATCCCCATTCATGGCGAATTATGGGTTTCAACCATCCTTGTTGCCCGATTCATTCATGTCTCAGGGTATTCCGGTTTTGGAGGAGCATCTCCGGCAACTCCGTTCCACGTGGGTGCAGATTCAGGATTGCCTTCATCGTTCTATGCAGCGCCAAAAGTTCCAGGCTGATTGTAGGTGTCTGCCCGCACCTTCCTACCAGGTTGGTGAGAGAGTTTGGCTGTCCTCCAGCAACTTGAACCTTCGTGTGCCTTCCAATACATTGGCTCCCCGTTATGTTGGTCCTTTTCAAATACTCTGACGGGTTAATCCTGTGACCTACGCTCTTGATCTTCCTCCTGCTATGCGCATCACCAATGTTTTTTTATGTCTCCCTCTTGAAACCATTGGTTTGACTATTCACTTTGGCTCCTGACTTGGCTCGTCTGACTACCAGCTCTGGTTTTGACTCCTGGCTTGTTAATTGAATTGTGGACTTTTTATTATTTTTTGCTATTAATAAAGGTGTGATTATTTTTGCACTTCTCGTCTCAGTCTGATTCCTGGCACCCTGACAATAGGTTAGGTTTTATTTTACAGTTAATTTTTTCTTTATTTTAACTAGGTAGTTATTAAATAGTTAATAATTATTTAATAACTATTCTACCTAGTTAAAATAATACAAAGTTGCCTGTAAAATAAAAATAAACCCTAAGCTAGATACAATGTAACTATTAGTTATATTGTAACTAGCTTAGGGTTTATTTTACAGGTAAGTATTTAGTTTTAAATAGGAGTAATTTAATTAATTGTAGTAATTTTATTGATTTATTAAAATTATATTTAAGTTAGGGGGGGTTAAGGTTAGTGTTAGACTTAGGTTTAGGGGTTAATAACTTTAATATAGTGGTGGCGACGTTGTGGGCAGCAGATTAGGGGTTAATAAATGTAGTTAAGTTGCGGCGACATTGGGGGCGCAGATTAGGGGTTAATAAATATAATGTAGGGTTCGGCGATGTTGGGGGCAGCAGATTATTGATTCAGAATCATAAGTATAATGTAGGTGGCGGCGGTGTCCGGAGCGGCAGATTAGTTGGTTAATAAATATAATGCAGGTGTCGACGATGTCAGGGGCGGCAGATTAGCGGTTAATAAGTGTAAGATTAGGGTTGTTTAGACTTGGGGTTCATGTTAGGGTGTAAGGTGTAGACATTAAAAGTATTTCCCCATAGGAATCAATGGGCTAAACGCTGCTTTTTTGCAGGTGTTAGGTTTTTTTTCCCCCATTGATTCCTATGGGGAAATCGTGCATGAGCATGTTTTAGCAGCTCACCGCTACCGTAAGCAGCGCTGGTATAGAGGTGAGATGTGGAGCTAAATTTTGCTCTTCGCTCACTTTTTTGTGGTTAACGCCGGGTTTCTAAAAACCCGTAATACCAGCGCTGTCTGCAAGTGAGCGGTGAGCTTAAACTACTCGTTAGCACCGCACCCCTGTTAACGTAAAACTCGTAATCTAGGTGTAAGATTGTAGCAGTACAGCAGACAGAGCACAGACGACAAGCCAATAACTTTGCCAGAGTCTGGTACATTTAACCCCTTAACGACCATGATGTAACCTGTACGTCACTTGTCTTTAAGGGTTTTTTGGCCAGTAATAGTTTGGGTCTTGCTGTCAACAGCAAGACCACGTTAATACAGTCTCCCTCCCTCCTACAGGCTCCTGTTATAGCCCGGCCTCGCTGCTTGAGGTAAGAGCCACGCTATGAGAAACACAAACCTCATTGAAAGACCAGCGGTGTACAGGGTACGTCGCTGGTTGTTAAGGGGTTACACAGTCCAAGATTGCAGCAGTACAACAGAGCATACAGCAGACAAGCCAGTAATGCTGCTAAGTGTATGATGCCTTTAAAGTGTTCAACATTGCAGCAGTACAGCAGGGAACGCACAGGAGACAAGAAAGTGACTTTGCCAGTGTCTGTCACCTTTAGACAGTTTAAGATTGCAGCAATACAGCAGGGAACACACAGGAGACAAGCCAGCAGGGTGGATTAACTCTGTTACCATCAAGGGGCCAGCAGTCTGCTGGGGACCTGCAGCCCATTCAACACCTTCAATCAGTGCTAGCTCACTGCGCTACATCAAATTGCTGGTGTGCCCTTAAAAAAGTTTAAGTCGCAGGTAGCAGCAACAGGACACGTCAGCATGCCTGCCTGCCAAATATTTCTCTGCCTGATAGTGAAGTGCAGCAGGGCCTGGCCTTGGCTACAAGCGTAAGAGGCCACATTTGAGCAGCCAGGATTATGCCCTTCTCTGTGCATTGTGTTTTACTTTCTGAACCACTCGATTTTGGCAGCTGTGACAGGCAGTGTATCTTTAGTCGCCCTTAGAATACCGTTCAGCACTCAAAAAGCCGAACTTTGAATATTGATACCGTATTAAAGTATTCCCCCATTGATTCAATGGAGCCTAAAAAATGGGAAAACAACTACTTGTGCACAAACCCGATTGTACTTTTTCAAGTGTGCTTACTTGACATGAAATTATGAATATTTCACATTCCAAAGTTCCTCACATAGCCGAATATGTTAAATTTATTTTTAAATACATATTTCAATATATATATGGGTTTTTTTTTGTAAAGTATATCTATACCGATATATATCTATATGATTATATTTAGGTATAGATATTTACAGATATATATAGGAATATCTATTTAAAAATACTTAGAACATATTCCCCTAGGTGAAGAATATTGGAATACAAACACAGTTAAACACTATCACCTAGAATACGAGTTTTGCCCTAAACAGGGCGCGAAATGAATGCAACAAAAGTTGCGTTATTTCACCCCCCATAGCGCTGCCATTACGAGTTTCTGAAAAGCCTCCTTGTGCGTGCAATATGGTGGCTTTAAGCTCCATACCGCACAAAAGCCAAGGGCTGCTTTGACGTGCTTGTGCACGCTTTCCCTCATAAATATCAATGGGAAAGGAGTGTTAGATAAAAAACTAACATCTGAAGTGCGGAATGGCGATCGCCATAACGCAACCCCATTGATGTCTATGGGAAAAAAGTTACGTTTGATCATATTTGTTTAGGTCACTGGCGAACTAAAAAACTTTGGTGTCAAGTTTTGCCAACTCTGCAACCTGAAAAATAGGAAATCGCTAACCCTGCTAACATCGCTTGTGTTTGCTAAACACGCTTGTCTTCTGCTTCACTAATACGGCTTGCCTCATATGCCATAATATACCATCTTCCATTGGAGCTACATTGTTTTACCAAAACAATCTCATTGGTTTTGTTTGTATGTTTTAATGTTTTGAATGTTTTGCCTCAACATGTTTTAGGAATATCTGCTTATTATGTTTATCTGAATGTTCTAACCACTATATGCTTGCATTGTTTTTATCTTTATTATTATTATTTTTATTTCTGTTATTGCATTGCATTAAATACATCTTTATATACTATTTTTAGTTGTATTTACTAAGGATCATTAAGCTATAAGTATACTACACACATCAAGCTATCTCTGGATAGCGCAGCTAAATAATCTATCACTTGGCTACAGCTGTAGTTAGAGTGATTACTTTAGTTCATATTTTGTATTAAGGAGTTGGGGATTCCTTATATCTATTTTTAGCTGCTTTGTGCAAATACTCACAGTGCAGAGGCCCTCTTTTTCTATAAAAAGTTACGTTTAAACCTAACAGCCTAACATAAAGCCCAAGTCTAAACACCCCTAATCTGCTGCCCCCCACATCGCCGACACCTAAATAGTTATTAACCACTAATCTGCTGTTCCCAACATTGCCGCCACATAAATAAAGTTATTAACCCCTAATCTGCTGCTCCCGACATTGCCGCCACTAATAAAAGTCATTAACCCCTATTCCGCCACTACCCGACATCGCTGCCACTATAATAAATCTATTAACTCCTATTCCCTCGCACCCCAACATCGGCACCACTATAATAAAGCTATTAATCCCTAATCCACCGCTTCCCAACATCGCCGCCACTAAATAAAGTTATTAACCCCTAAACATCTGGCCTCCCACATCTCTGCCACTAAATAAACCTTATTGACCCCTAAACCTCCGACCCCCTTCATTGCAAAACACTAAATTAAACTATTAACCCCTAAACCTAACACCCCCTAACTTTAAATTAAAATTACAATATAACTATCTTTAAATAAATAAAAACTTACCTGTGAAATAAAAATAAACCTAACATTAAACTATAAATTAACCTAACCTTACTATTCTAATAAAATAAAAAATACTAAATCAGCCAATAGGATTTCAGTAGCTCTAATCATATTGGCTGTTTTGAACAGCCAATAGGATTTCAGAAGCTCTCATCCTATTGGCTGATTTGAATTTGAAGAATCAAATCAGCCAATAGGAATGTAAGGGACGCCATTTTTAAACGGCTACCTTGCATTCATCTTCAGTGTACGGCGGCGAACGTATGAAGAGGATGCTCCGTGCAGGATGGGATCAGCTTCCAGGATGGCTCTGCGCCACCTGGTTAATATATATATATAGATAGAGCATGTATCGCGTAAATCGAGATTGCATTCACCCGTTCATGTTTACTTTTAACTTTTTATATGAGTGCTCCTTCTGACGCTCACAAACAGCACCGATAAATCCAATATCGCTCTCACGTAACTGTTAGAGCACCAGTCGTAATCTGGCCCTTAATTTGTATGTGACGATTGCTCTGCTTCATACTTTTTCTTATTCAGATGATTTTCTACTGTTTTATACATATATATATATTTTTTTTCTTCAATGCAACTAATCTTAATAAAATATAGTGACATTCTATAAGTATGTTTATCTATCAATCTATCTTTCTGTCTGTCTGTCTGTCTGTCTGTCTGTCTGTCAGTCTACAGTATCTATCTATCTATCTATCTATCTATCTATCCTATCTATCTATCATCTTTCTTTCCATCTATCTAGCTATCTATCTTTCTGTCTGTCTGTTGGCCTGTCTACAGTTTCTATGTATTCAAACACACACACAACACCACACAATATAAGTCTGCATCTTTGCCAGGGTTTTATACCTTTAAACAGTCCAGAATTGCAGCAGTACAGAAAACAAGCCAGTAATTGTGTCTGTGTCTAATGCCTTTTAATAGTCTAAGGACCTGATAATCAAAAGAACCCCCATAATTGAGAGACATCTTTAGGGTCTTTGTTTTGAGCATGATATTGCAATGTATGTGTCTCTATATTACATCTAGAACCATATATAGCCAGATAAACAGATCTCAGACTAAAGTTTACCTCTCTAAAATTATTTGAGGGACCTCGTCCTACTAAAAATACATCTTAGTTCAACTCACCAGAGCAGAGAGCACAACAGGCACCAACTAAACATCCCCTTTTAAAGCACACCCAACTCCCACATTGAATAAAGGACCTACTCAGGTAGGGGCCAGACCTGCCCTAAAGGGACATTAAACACTTAGAGATAGTAATATAAAAGTATAAATCATATGTATTAAAAAACTCTGCAATATACTTTTATTATTTATTTTGTCCCCTTTTCTCGTTATTCCATTCTTAAATTATGATTGTTTCAGTTCCTGTTAGAAATGGAAGCGCAGAACACTATTTATATTCCACACAGCCATTGGCTGCACACTCTAGCGACCTATTTATAACTGTCCCAAATTGGCCACAGCAGAGAAAGAAATCTAAGTTACAATATGTCAGCTCCCATTCTTTTATAGACACTAAGGGGTAGATTTATTAAGCAGCGGATACCACTGCTCCTTAACTTCTCCACCATACTGAAATGATCGGGATGATTGACTCCCCCTGCTAGCGGCAAGGAATGCTTGTGCAATGTTAAATGTAGACAGTGTATGCTGTCAGTATTTAGCGTGGTCGAGCAGGCATGATTCGCTACAGCGAATTATGTCCGCTTAACCTTTAATAAATCTACCCCTATAACTTTACACTTATTTTGTCAATATTTAAACAATGAAACTATAAAAAAACTACATCTATATGCTATTCTCAGACTAATCTTTTCTTTGAATGCATCATTCTATCTAGTATTTATTTAGTGTTTAATGTCCCTTTAAGCCCAGCTTCAAGGTGTGCCAGTAAGAAATGTCTGGCATAGCTTTTTAGGGAATTAAATGAGCATTTTATCCATTTAGAAATTGATTCGAAAAACTTGTGTTTCTTGTGGTTTTTGAGAGTCCTCATGCATGTAAAATACCCAGAATTTAACAGCAGCATTTCAGAATAAATATTACTTTTTTAACAGCTTTTATCACATTCTTTGGACCTCTTAAAGGGGCAGTAAAGTCAAAATTTAACATCCGTGATTCAGATAGAGCATGCAATTTTAAACAAATTTAAAAATGTACTTGTTTACTTTGTCCTCTTCATATACTTTCATAAAAAGAATACCTAGGTAGGATCAGGAGTTGCAATGCACTGCTGAGAGCTAGCTGCTGATTGGTTAATGCACATATGTTCCTCTTGTTTTTGGCTGGCAAAAGTTCAGAAAAAATGTTCAGATCAAACTTTCAAATTAATAAGCACAGAAATGACATCATTTTTTAATTTGTTTACTGCTGATTTGCCTTACCCTAAACCCAGACCACTCACTGAAGCACTGATTTTACCCCTTTGGCTGCAGTTCATGTACAAATCAATGATTTTACCCCTTGACTGCCAGTAGCACACACAGATGATTGTGCACTCTGTGGTTGTCAATAGCACACAAGGCAGTGATTTATTTTTTGCCCTCCTTAGTGCATGTGCAGTGACACTCCTTTCTGCACTTTTTTCTAATGCATAAAGGCATAGGAGACCTTAAAATGTAGCTGCCACTCAGTGTCAATTTAATTGTCCAGTATTTTTTTTAAAGATTTTACTGTGCAGCCTGCTAAAATACTGGACTGTCCAGTTAAATACTGAACACTTGGTAACTCTAACTACACCTCAACAACTCCAAACTTCCTCTGCAGCTTAATAAGCATTTAATCTATGCAAATGTGTTAATGGTGATCAAAGCAGTAAAGGGACAGTGAAGTCATAATTAGGCATTCATGATTTAGAAAGAACATACAACTTTAAACAACTTTCCATTTTACTTATATTATTTAATTTGCTTCCTTCTCTTGTTATCCTTTGCTGAAAGGTTTATCTAGGTAAGCTCAGAAGCAGCAAAGAACCTACTGTAGGTTCTAGCTGCTGATTTGTGGCTGCATATATATACCAATTGCCATTGGCTCGCCCACGTGTTCAGTTAGGAACCAGTAGTGCATTGCAGCTCCTTCAACAAATGATACCAAGAGAATGAAGCAATTTTGATAATAGAAGTAAACTGGAAAGTTGTTTAAAATTGTATGTTCTACCTAAATCATGAAAGATTATTTCGGGGGTTTCATGACCCTTTAAATAATAAAAACTGTGCTTTATTATTGCATTTTCATGTGAGTATCCAGTAAGAAAGACACATTTTAGAGGGTCAAGTATTGAGTTTGATGACATAATGTGGCTGAAGAGGTTGTAGAGCAGTACATTTGAACAATGATATAAATACAGGCTTTGTCAAGAGAAGGTTTCTTATTTTTCCTGAAAAGTATTAAAATGTATAAGGGCAGATTTAAAAATAGATGGAATTGTGCCAACAGTATGAGAGATGTTACAGAATTATATCGAGCTAAGGCTTCTTCATCTCTAGGTCGGAGGCTTGTGCTTTCTTTCTTAACATCATTAAATATATTCAAATATAAATACAAGTTTTGCTTTACAAGTTATTTAAACAATGAAAACATTTCTATCCAGCACAACGTTTTTTTTTGTAAAAAGGAAAACATAATTTAAAGGTCACGATACCACTGATGGATTTTGTATTGTAATAAAATCACAGAGACATATTATAAAAGTAATTGAATAGGATTACTTTTTAGTGCATAGGTATGTTGCCTTGACCAGTGCATGATAAAAAGGTAATAAAAAGAATTGGTAGAAACAAGCAATTAAATCAACCACTTACAACAGGGCTTGTCCAATGTTAAGTAGAAGACACTGGATGCAAAAAGTAAGTTTATAAAAAATATATCTAATGATCAAAAAAAGCCTAAATACCCAAAATACCCGATAAGTTTAAAATTAAGCACATATTAGTAGACTGCTGTTGATGAAGTCATTGGTGAAACGCGTATTAGGCATTTTCTGCCCCACTCTTATTGGGGTTTTTTATGGTGTCTTTGCTATGGATTTCGATATATATTCAATAGTTCAGTTGCTTTTTTTGTGAATACTTTCATGAGAAGAGAAACATATATGGTAATGCCAATGATTTTAAATAATGAATGTATTAAGGGGTATGAGGACTTGAGGAGACATAGTGGCCAGTGGCCACCCTATATGAGATGCTCCCTGGATGAAATCACAGTCAGCAATAGGTAGTTTGATAGGGAATCTTTTATGTCTCCTCTTTTATAATAATGTGGATAACTTTGTGTGTGTTTTCTAAAAGGCAGCTCCTACTAATATTTTATAAATGTTTTACTTATATGGTATTTTTTGTTCCTACTATGAAACCAAAGCAAATATGAAGTAATTTGTAAGCTCCTTTTAAATTGTATGCTTTATCAGAACCATGAATGAAAATTTGGGTGTTTCATGTATTTTTAAAATCTCTGCAAAGTGATACAATATTATATTGTATTTCAGATATTATATGTTGCAAATATTAGGCAATAAAGACATCTTCAAAGCGTATAGCAGGAAAATCTTAAAGGGACACAATGTTTTACTAAGGCTACATTAGTAGTTTTTTTTTTATTTTTTAAAGTTGACGAGGTTATATATATATAAAACAAACAGAGACGAGGACTCCCAGAATCAATAACCAAAAAGTGGTTTCATCAAGTTTGTAAGTAAAGAACATTCAGTAAACAGGGCAGGTACACAGACGCTCTGATGCATTTCATGCATGCTCAAATGCGCTTCATCAGAGACCACGTTCAGTACAGTCTTGACATACTCTAGACTAGACTTTTTTTCTATTTGCTATCTGTATATATATATATATATATATATATATATATATATATATATTTATGTGATGAAAATAGCACTCTCTGGATTTAAACACTTCAAACTAAATGTGACATTTCGGGACCTACACCCCTTTCTCAGAAACATCACATTACATTTGAGGTGCTTAGATCCAGAGAGTGCAATTTTTTTCGAAAATTTATATGATTATTGATTGCACCCTGGTCCATTACACATTAATCTGATTCATAAACATAGAGGTGACACCCTAAAATATAATATGAAAATAAATAGATGTACAATAGACCTCTATTGGATAAGGACTGTACTCAATTATCTGCTTATTATTATTATTATTGTTATTGTTTTTTGTTTTTAATTGCAGCACATTGGGCCTGTCAACACGATGGCTGGTGGCATCCCGTAACCATGACAACCTACACACGCCTGCTGGATCATGTGATGGCGGTATAGACGTGACGTTGCACACTTCCGGAATGCCGCCGGCAGCGGCAAAGTGAGGACCCACGGGTGAAGGGGTATAAAGTAAGTGGTGGTTTATTTGCATTTGTTTAAGGTCTGAGGACAGGGGAAACCCTGAAACGTCACATGTATAAGGAATAAATATAATACACTAAGACCCAGTGAGTACTTCTATTAATTTTGGATAGCTATAATTATATATAGGTATAGATATAAACAGATATATATGGGAATATCTATTTAAATATACATAGAACACGTTCTGCTATGTGCAGAACATTGAAATGTGAAATATTTACAGTAAATACACAGTATAACACTATATTAAAAATTAATATTGCATAAATATTCTTTAACATGTTTTAATCTAAGTAGACTGCAAAAAGCTTTGATGCACTTATATATATGTCTATATGTATAAATATGTATTTATGTATTTATATGTGTATATATGTCTGTAAATTAATATATAAACATATAAATATATAAATACATATTTACACACACACACACACACACACATATATATATATATATATATATATATATAAATAAAACAGCAGGCTAAAAGTAATAAAGTGAGCCATTGTGAACCTCATTTGCATATCTCACCCAGAATCCTTTGCTGCATTGGAAACAATTTAATCAGAGAGTTTCTGTGGGAAAAGCAAGTCTTCTGACTTGTCTAGATTTGTAAATAGTTTACACAATGAGTTATTTTATAGAGTATATGTATATACTGTATATGTATGTACAGTATCTCTATAGTTAAAGCCCTTTTCCTGTTTTTTTATCAATTGAGCCCTTGTAAATTTTTTGTACAATTTTTTTTAATAATTCTTATTAGATAATGTTATTATGAGTGTAACTGTACTTTTGATGTGTTTTGCGACACTTTTTTGTTTCGCATAACAGTTAACCACAGCTCTGAGGTCGCAGTAATCATTCTAGTGTAAATATCACGAATGCACTCATGCATTTACTTTTACTTTCAACTTGTAATACGAGCAATCCTGATGCATGGAAACAGTCGCAATAAACCTGATATCACTCGCTCAAAACAATTAGCACGCCACTCGGAATCTGGCCCAGTATGTGTTATTGTTTTCAAGTGATTTAGGATGAGTTTGAAGTAGAAAAGTCAATGCACTTTGCTTGAGAATTTTGATTGGCTGAAAAACTGGCGAATGTTTGATATGAAACTCTGTATAAGTAATATGAAAACTTTTCTTTGCTAAACAATCCTCTTGCATTGAGAAAGATTAACTTAAAGAATCTAAAATAAACTCAACTGTACATTTTTTTGTAACTTTTATAAAGTAGTGTTATCTATCATTTAAATGTTTGATATAATTTTCGCCACTTTAGTTACTGAAATCTTACAGAACCTTATCATTATATCTTTGTGAAAAGTTTTTCTTCTATGATTTACAAATTTTTTAGCCAGTTATAATTCCGTAGTGAATACTAAAATGCATTACTGATAAAATGTGCATTATGAAGTTTTATGCCTTTATAAAAATGACATTCAGCAAATTGCACATAATTGAATCTGTTTTTAAGACGCCAGTAATCCTTTGCCCTGTTGAACGGTTAGTTTCCCTATAAAAAATGTGTACTTTTTAGGCATAGCTAAATTTCTAAGTAGGAAAACAGGACATTGCATATGGATGACAACTTATAGATGACCACAGTTCTTACTGGTCAAGGGATACACGTGTATGATACTTTTTTTTATCACCTTGCAGTTAGGGGGTTATCTAAATTTCTAAAAGGTGTGCAATTTAGTTTATACAGGTTTTTATTAAAGGGACATAACACAATTTGAGATTGTAATAATATATATAATTATGTATATTAAATAAATTATTAGACTTTCATTATTTATTTGGGCCCTTTTCCTGTAATTTAACTCTGAAAATTTAGCATTTTCCAGTTCTGAGATTTTTAAGTACACACAGCAGAAATCACAAGCCTAACCCTGTTACATATCTGTCCCAAATTGGCCACATTATAGGTGATAAGATAAGATGCTACAAACAATCTATCAATTGATCGATTATCTATCAATCTATCTGATTGATCGATCTTCTATCTATCATCTATCTATCTATCAGCTATTTATAATGTATCTATCTATCTGTCTATCTATTTATCTATCTATATATCTATTCATCCATCCATCCATATATCTGTCTGTCTATCTATCTATCTATCTATCTATCTATCTATCTATCTATCTATCTATCTATCTATCTATCTATCTATCTATCTATCTATCTATCTATCTATCTATCTATCATCTCTCTATCATCAATATATAATTTATCTATCTATGTATCTATGTGTCTATCCATCTATCTATCTATCTATCTATATATCTATCTAACTATCTATCTATCTATCTATCTATCTATCTATCTATCTATCTATCTATCTATCTATCTATCATATATCTATAATTTATCTATCTATCTATCATCTATCTATCTATCTATCTATCATCTATCTAGCTATCTATCTATCTATCATCTATATATAATCTATCTATCTATCTATCTATGTATCTATGTGTCTATCTATCTATCTATCTATCATCTATATATAATTTATCTATCTATGTGTCTATCTATCTATCTATCTATCTATCTATCATCTATATATAATTTATCTATCTATGTATCTATGTATCTATATGTCTATCTATCTATCTATCCATCTATCTATCTAGCATATATCTATAATTTATCTATTTATCTATCTATCATCTATCTATCTTTCTATCATCTATCTATCTTTCTATCAATCTTTCTATCATCTATATATAATGTATCTATCTATGTGTCTATCTATCTATCTATCTATCTATCTATCTATCTATCTATCTATCTATCTATCTATCTATCCATCAAAATATGCATGGACTAGCTGGTCTTCTGTGCTAGAGATGTGCATGGGAAAATTTTTCATTTAGTCTGAAAGCCATTTTTCGCTAAAATAAACATTTTCATTTTAGTAAATTTTTGTTCATGGTTGACTACGTTTCAAATTAATTTGGTTTGAAATTTTAATTTCCAAACTAAAATTTTCCTTTTGAGCTACAGTGCAGATTCTTGCCATGTTTCTTTATCTTTGTCATTCTATATGATTCTTAAAGGGACAAAATTAATTCATGATTCAGATAGAGCATGCACTTTTAAAGAATTTCCAAATTTACTTATTTGATTTAATTTGCTTCTTTTCCTTGGTATGCTTTGTTGAAAAGCATGCCTACAGGCATTTGTGAGGTCAGGTACTCATGTTGGACAAGAAGGTCTGATTCGTAATTGTCGTCCTATTCATCCCAAAGGGGTTTAACAGGGTTCAGGTCAGGTATCTGTGCAGGCTTCTTGAGTTCCTCCACATCAAACTTATCAAACCATGTCTTCATGGACCTCGGTTTGAGCATTGGGACATAGCCATACTCGAATAGCTGGAACTGTGGCCACAAAGTTGGAAGCACCCAATTGTCTAAAATGTCTTTTTATCCTGTATCATTAAGATGACCCTTCACCGGAACTAAAAGGCCTGCAAAACAGCCCCAGACCATAATCCATCCTCTAAACTTTACAGTAGGCATAAGGTATTGTTTTCCTGTCATCCAGCACACCCATATTCTTCTGTCAGATAGTGAAACATGATTCATCACCCTAGAGCAGTGATTTTTAACCTTTTTTTGCCGTGGCACACTTTTTTACATAAAAAAATCCTGTGGCACACCACCATCCCAAAATTTTAAAAAATCACACATTGTAGCCTATTACAGCATATATATATACATATATATATATATACATATATATATATATATATATATATATATGTACACATACATACAGACATACTGTATGTATTGTGCTGTGATGCCATGCTCCTACAAACTATACGTGACATATTGACATTCATTCACAAACAATCATAATGATTGTGAATTAAGTCAATATGTCATGGTTGTAAATTAGGCCTGCCTGTCTCCCTGATGAGCCTGTCACATACCTCTCAATATTTCAAAATTTGAAAGAGGGACACCCCTGCACTGGGAGTAAAAAACAAGCAAAATTTAAAAAATATGTTACACTGTTGTCAGTCTGCCGCGGCACAACTGAGGATCTCTCACGGCACACTAGTGTGCCACGGCACACTGGTTAAAAAAAAAATGCCCTAGAGAACACATTTACACTGCTCCAGGGACCACTCCAGTCTATGGGGCCAATTTATCATTGGTCTATTTGACATAATCCACTTAGCGGATCATGTCCGACAGACATCGATGAATGCCGACATCATACTCTGTCAGCATTTATCATTGCACAAGCAGTTCACCAGAACTGCTTTGCAATGCCACCCTCTGCAGATTTGCAGCCAATCGGTCACTAGCAGGGGCTGTCTATTAGCCAGATCGTATAGGGTCAGGCGGATTGATGTTCGCAGCCTCAGAGCAGGTGGACAAGTTATGGAGCAGTGGTCTTTAGACCACTGCTTCATAACTGCTGTATCTGGTGTGCCTGAAGTCTCGCTCGGAAACAGGGGCATCAAGCTGTTTGGCATTGCACATGTTGATTTGATGCTTGTGTACAGATGCTCAGCCATGGCAATTCATTTCATGAAGCTCCCAATGGACAGTTACAAAACCCTACAATACAAATTGCTTTGGACAAGAAAAGGTTTGGATTTCAGAATCTATGTATACTTACATATGTAAAATGGAACAGCTTGGAGAGGGGTGGGACTAAGTCTAAATTACAATATCTTAAGACATTTAGGCAATGTTATATGTCATAATACAGCTTATACATGCAAGCTAGAGGCAGTTTTATATTATTTTGTATACTTTTGTATATATGGTGCCATCAGAAAGACAGTACAGTAATCAGAAATGTAATAGTTTTTTTTTTAAAAATAAATATATACTAGCATTTACATTTTAGTACTAAACAACTAAACCAAAGACACAGGCAGAGAAGATTGGGAGTTACTGGTGAAGAAAAACGTGAGTTTAATAAAAAAAAATTTTTTTAAATATTAATGAAAAAGATTTTGAAATAATTCTGGATTTTTGGGTTTTGTACCTGTAACGTTTATTCCACTTGATACATATGAAAATTATTAAAATGAAGTATAAACAAAAATAAATTATTTTTTTAAACATTTTTTAACTAATTCCTAAAAATACTGCATTGATATATACAGAGGAACCATCACAAATCATAAACAACAAATACTTTCAAAATTGGAAAAGAGAATATTCTATCACCTTTTTAACACAAAAATAAATATATATATATAAATAAATAAAAATATAAATAAAATAATAAATAAATAATGCTAGGTTGAAGAGCATTTTTTGCAAAGTGCAAAGCATTGTGAGACTTGAAAGGGGAGAGTTGAAAATTTAAAATCAGGAAAAACCTCATCATTTATGTTTTTCATGTTGACATTTCTTAGCTTTACAGTTGGGAGACGGTAATCATTTTCTCTGCAGGGTTCCACGTGTGAATGAAAACTGCTACTGCAAGCACTGGCCTGCATTTTACATGTGTTCTTATGGAATACATACATAAATGAAGAATGTTTGTTTAAGATAAATATTACAACCTATATACAAATGGAGGTTTTGACCCTAGCATAGTTTTTTTTTTATTTTTATTTTAATTTCTTTATTTTATGGTTTTGTTTTATATACTACAAAGAAGGTGATGGTGGCATGCAAAAGACTTTTTTTTGTATCAGTTTTGTATCTAAATTAATCATAAAATGAGGTATATTTTTAATAATGAAATTATATTGCATATTTAAAAAACAAATAAAAAAAACCCATTATGTGCTAGAGTGGAGTGCAAAATTGCGCTTTCGTGAGCGTGATATTTGCACTCCTCTCAGTAATACCAGCACAACCAAATGTGCACTGGTATTACAAGTAAAGCGCAATGTGAATGCAACCTCCTATGGGATCCTCGTTTTGATGCCAATAGACATGGCAGAAAACCTAGCACAGCTCAGGGGGTAAGTCGCGCAGCATTGGGCAGCCTATTTAAAATATATATGTATATGAATATATAATATATATTTATAGAGAAAACACAGTCTCATAGACAGCAATGTAAAGACACTTTTAAGTGCCGTTTTTTTCCCCAACACCCCACATCCCCTCACTTTAACCCCTTATAACTGCTTCATGCAGTTATTTAAAAAAATAAATGCTGATATTTTTTATTTTCATAATGGAACTGTCCACTTTATTTGGAGGGCAATTGGGGCACATTTTTTAAATTAATGAGAGGTCTGACCTCTGGTTAATTTTGCTTAGCAGAAAGTGTTACTGGAAGCTCATGGTAGCATAAACCAGCCAATTGTAATGGCTGGTTATTTAACATGCGCCCGTAAATGGCAAATTTTGCCCTTTACGGGTGCACGTAAAATTAGCGCTCCACTATATAACAGGAAATGGTGGTACTGAATACCGTTGTGTGATTGATTCCCCCTCTAAAGGGCATCACCAAAATTAGAAATGAGTTTGAAAAAATGTTAAAATGTTAATTTTATTGTTTTCATATTGGTTTATTCCCTTTGTACATAAGGCTAAAAACTCCTGTCATGTGTATAAGACATTGTGAGGTATGCCCCTCTCTGGCAAATGACAAATGTCCTTATTTTCAAAGGCTGCCCAGCTCCACCAAAAAGATGCCCTGACCTTCCCCTTACTATCACAGCCCCACCCACAAAATATGCATTGCCTGGCCTGAAAAATAGTTGTAAGATATATGTGAATGTGTGTATATACTTTTCTCACGAGAAGTAAAGTGTAAAAACAAACTAATAACATACGCCTTGCAATGAATCAACCTGTGTCACATCCGGGTTGTGACGTTACTCACATATGGCATTAGCATATCTACCGGTGTGGTTCTAACAAACAATAATAATAATTTGTGAACCTCCTGATGCAATATTAATAGCATAACAAGTTAATATTAAAAATGTGCAATAAAGACGCATCCAATAAGAATCCACTAGAAAATTCACAAATTACACTGTTAGCAAAGGATTGCAAGATATATCTTAAGGGATTAATGATAGCATATGTGTCATACTTTATATATTTATTTTTTTGCATTTATTTAATTTGTCCAGAAACAATCAACAAACTGATCTAGCAAAATACTTGTCAGTTGATTGATTGATTCTATTGTCAGCCAATGAGTACGTAAGCTTCACTTTTGTTTTTGGAGTCTTTTTTTTTGCTGCTGCTGGATGGCTTGTAGAGTTAGCGTTTGTACTACTTTAACTTTATTTGAGTTTAGACTGATGTTCAGCTGCTCCTCTTCTGCCATGAAGACATTTCCCATAGGAAATAGTAGAAAGATCATTTTTCAGTTACAAATATTGATGAATGGATCATCTGAAAGAATTTTTTTGTTCATGCACATACATAAATATCAACAAAGCTGGAAAATAGAAAAATATAATTATAATTTACTAGTTAGACAAGTTAGAAAGGAAAAATATGCTAGTACACTCAGTAAGTATTTTTATTAAATATCTGATAAGCCTTAATTTTGTTATGTAACTTAAAACACAATACTAGAATTAAAGAATTATAGAAAATAAAAAATCTATAGAATTATAGAATTATAGAAAATTAAAAAGTATATATATATATATATATATATATATATATATATATATATATATATATATATATATATATATATATACATATATACATATGTGTGTGTGTGTAAGTGAAAAAAGAGAGTAGTAATTCAAAGGTGCAGCCTCTAGATAAGTCGCTAGATAAATGAAAAATAAAATATTACTAATGACTCTTATGTATATATGTGTGGCTGTTAAAAACAGATGTCCAGCAGTAACTCAATAATGTCAAATCCAATAGTATCCCAAATGGTTAAAAAAATACATCAATGCATAGAAGCAATATTATTGTAATAAACATATACAGAAAAATATAGATACATACAAAACTATAACAATATAGCTAGGTGCAATAGATTCCGTTCCCCGTAGGGTATCTACTTACACTTCTTACCCATAATAAATATGAGGTAAGTGCGGGCAGGGTAGGTAGAGTCTCTCTAGAGCACCAAGGAATAGTCACACCAATTGATAGCAGTGAGTTTGGCTTTGTGTGAACCCTCTAATGGAGTATTTGGTCAGTCGTCAGCACTACAGAGCTCTCAGTCAATTCAAAATGTTAATAAACCTCAAACGTGAATATTTAAGTAAAAGTGAGGTTTTGGCTTTCTTAGGAGAATGTCTATGTGTGCACAATTATTGGGCAACTATTAGTGTGCAGAATTATTATGCAACAAAATGAAAAATGACAAATTTTCCCATCTCACTTGTTTATTTTCATCTGTTAAAGTGAGAATAATAAACAAACAACTCAAAATCTACAAATAAACATTTCTGATATTTCAAAAAATAAATAAAAAATCAGTGACCAATATAGCCACCCTTCTTTTCAATAACAGTCATAAGCATTCCATCCATGGAGTCTGTCAGTTTATTGAACTGTTGACGATCAATTTTTTGTGTAGCAGCAACCACAGGCTCCCAGACACTGTTCAGAGAAGTACTGTTTTCCTTCACCGCAAATCTCCCGTTTAAGAAGGGCCCACAAGTTCTCAATAGGGTTTAGATCTGGTGAAAAAGGGGGCCATGTCATTATTCTTTCATCTTTTAAGGCCTTTACTGGCTAGCCATGCAGTGGAGTATTCGAAGCATTGTCTTGCATAAATATCATGGTCTTCTTGAGAGATGAAGACTTTTCCTGTACCGCTGCTTGAAGAAAATGTCTTCTAAAAACTTGTATTAGGTTTGGGAGTTGATTTTGAGTCCATCTTCAATCCAAAAATGTCCAGCTAGCTCATCTTTATTAATACCAGCCCATACCAGTACCCCACCTCCACCTTGCTGGCATCTGAGTCGAAGTGGAGCTCTGTGATTGTTACTGATACAGCCACAGGCCCATCCATCTGGTCCGTCAAGAGTCACTCTCATCTCATCAGTCCATAAAACCTTTGAATAATCTGTCTTCTTGGCCCAGTTTTGACGTTTTAAATTATGTGTCTTGTTCAGTGGTGGTCGGGTCTCAGCATTCCTTACCTTGGCCATTTCTCTGAGCACTAAACACCTTGTACTATTGGGCACTCCAGGTAAGTTGCAGTTCTGGAATATGACAGCACTGGAGGATAATGGGTTCCTGGTAGCTTCACGTTTGATTCTTCTCAAATCTTTGACAGTTATTTTGCGTCTTTTTTTCTCACCACATGTTTCTTGCAACCCTGTTGACTATTTGCAACAAAACTTTTGATGGTTCTGTGATCATGCCCCAATATCTAAGCAATTTCAAGATTTTAACTTTTCAAAATAAGTTAAATCTCTTTTTTTGGTCCATTTTGCCTTAGGAATAGAAGCTGCCTAATAATTCTGCACACCTTGATATAGGGTGTTGTTCTCCTAAGGCCAAACCCTCCCTCATTAAACAAATACACATTACCTGCTATGCTTAAATCCAATAAACATTCAAGTTTATACAGCTTGGAGTTAGACAATATGCATCAAAATTATGATTTGGTCAAAATACTCATTTGACTAAGGAATTATAATACCATCACTTCTTTATTAATAAATATATATATATATATATATATACATACACATTAATTTGCCTTCTGTGCTATGGGACTGAGATTCACATTAGGAACTTCTTCATAGTCTAAAGTTCTAGGAGGGAAATATCTTGACCAATGCCCTATTTTGGGCTAGATTACAAATGTGCGCAAGCGTTACGGGGTATTTCACGTCTCTTTGAGCTCATAAATAGTGAGCATATTATGAGTTGAACGTCAACGTGTTCATTTAAGTGCAATAAAATTTAACGACCGCCGGGTTAGTGTGACTTCAGAGAAAAAAAGTTGCACAAAAAAACATCAAAAATAAATTTAAAAGTACAGTTACACTCATAATAACACTGTTTGATAAAAATTATTTTTAAAAATTGCATTAAAAAAAGATATGAGGTCTCAGCGCACATGAAAAATTATGTTAGAGAAAGGGTGGGATCTTAGCACATAGCCCCAATTCTATCTGCATTTAAACAAAAACATAATTTATGTAAGAACTTACCTGATAAATTCATTTCTTTCATATTAGCAAGAGTCCATGAGCTAGTGACGTATGGGATATACATTCCTACCAGGAGCGGCAAAGTTTCCCAAACCTCAAAATGCCTATAAATACACCCCTCACCACACCCACAATTCAGTTTAACGAATAGCCAAGAAGTGGGGTGATAAAAAGTGTGAAAGCATATAAAATAAGGAATTGGAATAATTGTGCTTTATACAAAAAATCATAACCACCACAAAAAAAGGGCGGTCCTCATGGACTCTTGCTAATATGAAAGAAATTAATTTATCAAGTAAGTTCTTACATAAATTATGTTTTCTTTCATGTAATTAGCAAGAGTCCATGAGCTAGTGACGTATGGGATAATGATTACCCAAGATGTGGATCTTTCCACGCGAGAGTCACTAGAGAGGGAGGGATAAAATAAAGACAGCCAATTCCTGCTGAAAATAATCCACACCCAAAATAAAGTTTAAAGAAAAACATAAGCAGAAGATTCAAACTGAAACCGCTGCCTGAAGTACTTTTCTACCAAAAACTGCTTCAGAAGAAGAAAATACATCAAAATGGTAGAATTTAGTAAAAGTATGCAAAGAGGACCAAGTTGCTGCTTTGCAAATCTGATCAATCGAAGGTTCATTCCTAAACGCCCAGGAAGTAGAAACTGACCTAGTAGAATGAGCTGTAATCCTTTGAGGCGGAGACTTCACCACCTCCATAGGAGGCAAAGTTTGTAAAACTGAATTGTGGGTGTGGTGAGGGGTGTATTTATAGGCATTTTGAGGTTAGGGAAACTTTGCCCCTCCTGGTAGGAATGTATATCCCATACGTCACTAGCTCATGGACTCTTGCTAATTACATGAAAGAAATAAGAATGGTCATTCACAATGCAACATCTAGAAGCATGCTAAAAGCAAAGATAATTTCTTGGTGTACTAAGACATATTCTGGTGTATATACTATACTATGCTATGAGGTCAGTCTAACCTTAATTCATTCTCTCTCATCATAAGTCATGTAGAATAGTAAGAAGAGAAAAAGAAATCAACTTGATCTCCGAAGGAAAATATAGATGAACTACACAACATAGAACAAAGGGTTAACAGTTATAACATACATTATAGCATCAAGTTCCACTTGACCTGTAAAACATCTAGCGTTCAGAGTTACCTAGGTGACTCCCCTTCTATCTATTGCTTGAACACCTTGGGGCCATAGAGCCAGAGCTGTGGCTAGTAAGAGGCTCAAGTTCCAATAATTTCCATCTTCAACAGGTGCCGTAGCATTCCTGCTTGTTGATTCTGCAGCAAAATAGGCTCTCCTGTGAATGAGGAGCCCCTGGGACCTTTACCATTGAGATCTGAGCGGTGAGGCTCATATAGCGAACCCTTATGTGACTCATTGTAATTTCCCCAAGAACTATGTTTCTGAGTATAGTTAGGCCTGTCCGCCTCATGTAATGCCCTTGAGTTGCCAGAAGCTGTATATGCATTCCGTAATGCACTGTCGATCAGGCTAGAAGGCATATCCTTAAAGTCGTCATTGGTAAATGAAGATCTTTGTGGAGCCACTATCAAAGTGGATAGCAGGTTCTCCAGTTTATTAAAGGCCATAAAACATGTTGAGATCTGTGGATATCCTAAAAGAGCTAATGAAGTAAAACTAGTTTGCATAAAAAACTGTTTAAAAATTGCTGGCAAGTATTTTAAAATAATTAAAAAAACAAGCAAAAATAATTTAATTGCCTTGCTGTCTGGAGCAGTCTACTTCCAACCCCCCCCCCCCCAATGATCTCAAACTAAAAAAAAAAAAAAAAGAGTTAATATTGCAAAGGTGTATTCTGGGACAATAGTTTGTTAGCGTGTAAAATTAATTCTTATAGTTATATTTATGTTTATCTACACTTGCACTTTCATGCAGACAATAGCACAGTATTATGTATACAAGTGAATTTTCCTTTTAATTGTTAAATGTAGGTATGATGTCATCAATTTGTAGAAGGCAATTTTGTTATAATTAAAAAAACACTTAATTAAAAGTATAACTCAAGAGCACCAGGAGTGTCATCAAATTAATAATTAATTCTTTGAATGAGAAAAATATTAGGCCACACCCGTCATGAACTCCAGCAGGAATTCTGATAAAATTGTGCTGCATATTTACATTTTAGAATTTGCAAAGAGTGTTTTGACATTTACATAGTAACTCATCTCATTTAAAAAAATAAGGCTGGTAAACTTTGCACCTTGAAACACAGATGCTGATAATTGTTTTCCTTTGACTCAAAGTGAAATTTAATTGGAAGAAATCAAGTAATGGAAAGACATTTGCAGATATGAATGGAACTCAGCTGCTCAGCAACCAAAACGAGCAATTTACTTTTCTGTATTTTTTTTTTATATAAAATCAGAGCCAAAAAAAAGTGCTAAGACCACAACATCTAAATTACACAAAGTGAAACTGATTTTTATTCTTCATTTTTATTTCTAATTGCATTTCTGATTGCCATTATTAAAATGTTAGATTTTTAAATATAATTAATTCATTTTTCAATCATGTTTCTAAAAGTTTTTTAAAATGTATTTCATTATAATTCTCATAAATAAAAGCAAAAGTTTATGGGGGAGGGGGTTTAAAAAAAATAACGTGTACAAATATATATAAATTTTAGAAAAAATCTGCCAGCATAATTTATTTTCTATAACATGAAAAAAAAAGAATATTTCGGATATTTAATTTTTTTTTTAATGCTTATTCTAATGCTTATTTTTAATAAGAATGTTGAATTCAATTTGCATAAAATAATAATATAAATAAACCTAAATTAATACATTATATAAATAAATATTAATTATCCCAGTTATTTAAAAGAACAACATAAGAAGATAATATTGCATATTTCATAATCCAATGTTCTGCCGATAGCATTTATTCTTAAAGAGTTATTTAATCTTTAGACATGATTACACTGTAGATATATATATATAGTATATATATATATATATATATGTAAATATATATATATATATATATATATATATATATATATATATATATATATATATATATATATATATAAATGTCGATTTTAAGAATACATAGAACATATTCTGCTATGTGCAGAACATTTGGATGTGAAATATTTAAAGTAAATACACAGTATAACACTTTAATAAATATGAATATTGCATAAATATAATTATTTTGTTTTCATATACTTGCCTGCAAAGGGCTCCAATGCACTTTTGAGTGTAACTGTACTTTTTGATGTGTTTTGTGCAACTTTTTTGGCTCGTGTAATAGCTAAGAAGAGCTTTGCAGAAATCCTTCTAGCATAAATCACGATTGCGCTCACACATTCGCATTTACTTTCAACTTGTAATACGAGCGATCATTCCGATGCCCGCAAACAGCCGCAATAATCCCGATATCACTCAACGGAAACAGCGCGCCACTCGTAATTTAGCCCTTTATTTTTTATTTATTTATTTAACATTTATATTCTGAATAAAAGCAGATTTTTTAATTTGTGGTGCTACTTTAAATTGTAAGTCTTTCTATGCTGGGAAATCTGATCTTTACTATTATGGACCTTGCATTGCAAAAGAACAGTGTCTAATTTGTTCTCCTTGGAAGTCGGGAATATATGAGCAAAAAATAATACTGTGCTTAAGAAAGCTAATATGTCAGGAAGGCTGCCATCTGATTATAGATTAATAGGTTTCTATTCTTAAAGAGCGCTGCAGATGAAAAAGGCCATCAAATTTAAGGCAGCATAGATTATAGAAGTGGGAGAAAGATTTGTTAACCTGACAGTGGTTCATCTGTCAGCTCATGAAATTAGAGAAATAAGGATGGCAATAAAAGTAATTTGATTTTACGAAGAGGACAAAGTAACATTTACCCCAGTCTTAAATATGATTAAATTCTTTAGTTATGAGAGTAACAGCAATGTCTTGCTTTAGGGGAAGTCAAATTCTGCTATCTTTTGTGTGTGGTCAAGGTAGATTTATTTATGACTTATAAATGAATATCCAGACATTTGTACTAAGGTATAGAATATGTAATAACATAATTAACAGTTAGATTACGAGTTTTGCTTTATGAGTAAAAAATAACCCTTATGGGTTGTAAAGCTGCTTTTTCCCTACCACTGCTATTACGAGTCTTGTAGGTACAGCTGTCCCGCACACTTTTTTGGCCGTACCGCAAATTAACTTACACAATTTGCGTAAAGTTATTTTTCAATGGGACTTCCATAGCGCCGATATTACAAGCTTTTTCTGGGAGGCCAAAAAGTGAGCGGTACAGCCTATCCCGCAAGATTTGTAACGCATTCTAAAGTCAGTAGTTACAAAGCTGTAGCATAAAACTCATAACTAAAGTGCTAAAAAGTACACTAACACCCATAAACTACCTATTAACCCCTAAACTGAGGCCCTGCCACATCGCAAACACTAAAATAAAATTATTAACCCCTAATCTGCCGCTCCCGACATCGCAGACACTATAATAAACATATTAACCCCAAAACTACTGCACTCCTGCATCGCAAACACTAGTTAAATATTATTAACCCCTAATCTGCCGCCCCTAACATCGCCGCCACCTACCTACATTTATTAACTCCTAATCTGCCGCCCCCAACGTCGCCACCACTATACTAAATTTATTAACCCCTAAACCTTAGTCTAACCCTAACACCCCCTAACTTAAATCTAAATAAAAATTCCTATCATTATCTACATTATTCCTATTTAAAACTAAATACTTACCTATAAAATAAACCCTAAGCTAGCTACAATATAACTAATACATTACGTTACATTGCATCTATCTTAGGGTTTATTTTTATTTTACAGGCGAGTTTGTATTTATTTTAACTAGGTAGAATAGTTACTAAATAGTTATTAACTATTTACTAACTACCTAGTTAAAATAAATACAAATTTACCTGTAAAATAAAACCTAACCTGTCTTACACTAACACCTAACATTACACAACAATTAAATATATTAAATTAATTAAATACAATTACCTAAATTACAAAAAAAACTAAACACTAAATTACACAAAATAAAAAAAAAACCTATCAGATATTTAAACTAATTACACCTAATCTAATAGCCCTATCAAAATAAAAAAGCCCCCCCAAAATAAAAAAAACCCTAGCCTAAACTAAACTACCAATAGCCCTTAAAAGGGCCTTTTGCGGGGCATTGCCTTAAAGAAATCAGCTCTTTTACCTGTAAAAAAAAAATACAGTTTTGAAGACCGGACATCCATCCTGAACAAAGCCGGGAGAAGTCCTCAGCGAAGCGGCAAGAAGTCCTCAACGAAGCCGGGAGAAGTCTTCATCCAAGCCGGCAGAAGTGGTCCTCCAGACAGGCAGAAGACATCATCCAGACGGCATCTTCTATCTTCATCCATCCGGTGCGGAGCGGGTCCATCTTCAAGACATCCGGCGCGGAGCATCCTCTTCTTCCGACGATTAAAGACGAATGAAGGTTCCTTTAAATGACGTCATCCAAGATGGCGTACCTTTAATTCCGTTTGGCTGATAGAATTCTAAAAGCCAATCGGAATTAAAGGTGAAAAAATCCTATTGGCTGATGCAATCAGCAAATAGGATTGAGCTTCAATCCTATTGGCTGATCCAATCAGCCAATAGGATTGAGCTTGCATTCTATTGGCTGATTGGAACAGCCAATAGAATGCGAGCTCAATCCTATTGGCTGATAAGATCAGTCAATAGGATTGAAGCTCAATCCTATTGGCTGATTGCATCAGCCAATAGGATTTTTTCACCTTTAATTCCGATTGGCTGATAGAATTCTATCAGCCAATCGGAATTAAAGGGACTCCATTTTGGATGACGTCATTTAAAGGAACCTTCATTCGTCTTTTTCAGAAGAAGAGGATGCTCCGCGCAGGATGTCTTGAAGATGGACCCGCTCCGCGCCAGATGGATGAAGATAGAAGATGCCGCCTGGATGAAGACTTCTGCCCGTCTGGAGGACCACTTCTGAGGGCTTGGATGAAGGCTTCTCCTGGCTTCGTTGAGGACTTCTTGCTGCTTCGCTGAGGACTTCTCCAGGCTTCGTTTAGGATGGATGTCCGGTCTTCAAAACTGTAAGTGGATCTTTGGGGGTTAGTGTTAGGTTTTTTTAAGGGTTTATTGGGTGGGTTTTAGTTTTAGATTAGGGTTTGGGCAGCAATAGAACTGAATGCCCTTTTAAGGGCAATGCCCATCCAAATGCCCTTTTCAGGGCAATGGGGAGCTTAGGTTTTTTAGTTAGGATTTTATTTGGGGGGTTGGTTGTGTGGGTGGTGGGTTTTACTTTTGGGGGGTTGTTTGTATTTTTTTTTACAGGTAAAAGAGCTGATTTCTTTGGGGCTTTTTTATTTTGATAGGGCTATTAGATTAGATGTAATTAGTTTAAATATCTGATATTTTTTTTTTATTTTGTGTAATTTATTGTTTGCTTTTTTTGTAATTTAGGTAATTGTATTTAATTAATTTAATTAATTTAATTGTAGTGTAATGTTAGGTGTTAGTGTAAGACAGGTTAGGTTTTATTTTACAGGTCAATTTGTATTTATTTTAACTAGGTAGTTAGTAAATAGTTAATAACTATTTATTAACTAATCTACCTAGTTAAAATAAATACAAACTTGCCTGTAAAATAAAAATAAACCCTAAGCTAGTTACAGTGTAACTATTAGTTATATTGTAGCTAGCTTAGGGTTTATTTTATAGGTATGTATTTAGTTTTAAATAGGAATAATTTAGGTAATGATAGGAATTTTTATTTAGATTTCTATTAATTATATTTAAGTTAGGGGGTGTTAGGGTTAGGGTTAGACTTAGGTTTAGGGGTTAATAAATTTAGTATAGTGGCGGCGACGTTGGGGGCAGCAGATTAGGGGTTAATAAATGTAGGTAGGTGGCGGTGATGTTAGGGGTGGGAAATTAGGGGTTAATAATATATAACTAGTGTTTGCAAGGCGGGAGTACGGTGGTTTAGGGGTTAATATGTTTATTATAGTGGCAGTGATGTCCGGAGCGGCAGATTAGGGGTTAATAAGTGTAGGTTGGTTGCGGCGACATTGGGGGCAGGAGATTAGGGGTTAATAAGTATAATGTAGGTGTCGGCAATGTCAGGGACGGCAGATTAGGGGTTAATAAATATAATGTAGGTGTTGAGGATGTTAGTTTCCCAATAGGAATCAATGGGGCTGCTTTACGGAGCTTTACGCTGCTTTATTGCAGGTGCTCTCCACATTGATGTCTATGGGGAAATCGTGCACAAGCACGTAAAACCAGCTCACCACTGACTTAAGCAGTGCTGGTTTTGGAGTGCGGTATGGAGCACAATTTTGCTCTACGCTCACTTCTTGCCTGTTAAAGCCGGGTTTATGAAAACCTGTAATACCAGCGCTGTAGGTAAGTGAGCGGTGACAATAACGTGCAAGTTAGCACCGCATCCCTCATAACGCAAAACTCATAATCTAGCCGTATATTAATTAATTAGCAATCTAGCAAATTTGCTATCTATTTTAAATGTTAATGGTTATTGAATTAAGATAACGTGATTTTGAAAACTTGTTTAATGTTGACTTCCCTTGTGCAAAACAAGACAATTTAATAACTGGCAATGTATATTTATATGCTAATAATAAATACTAAATATAATGCGGTTTGTACAGATCTAAATTGTATTGGAGAATTACTAATGCCTTGCAAAGGGACGGTAAACATCTTGAGATTTTAAAGGACCATTTAATGCAGCAGAATTACATAATTAACAAGTATAGAATAAAAAGACAATGCAATTGCACTTACTCAAATAAAAAATGAATTTTAAATAAACAGTAGATTTTTTTTGATAAATCTATTTTTTCAACCATTTTCCATCCCCCTGTATCATGTGACAGCTATAAGCCAATCACAGACTAGTATACATATACCCTGTGAGCTTGTGCAGATGCTCAGTAGGATCTTGTTCCCAAGAAAGTGTGAATATAAAAAGACTGTGCAAAATGTGATAATGGAAGTAGATTGGGAAGTGTCTTAAAACTACATGATCTATCTGAATCATGAAAGTTTATTTTTACTTTAGTGTGTCCCTTTAATATAACTTATTTACGGCTAGATTATGAGTTTTGCGGTAAGAGGGGTGCGGTGCTAACTTACACGTTATTGTCACCACTCACTTTCCTACAGCGCTGGTATTACAGGTTTTCATAAACCCGGCGTTTATAGGCAAGAAGTGAGCGTAGATCAAAATTGAGCTCCATACCACACTTCAATACCAGCGCTGCTGAAAGCTGCGGTGAGCTGGTTTTACGTGCTCGTGCACAATTTTACCATAGACATCAATGGGGAGAGCCGGATGAAAAAAGCCTAACACCTGCAATAAAGCAGCGTAAATCTCAGTAATGCAGCCCCATTGATTCCTATGGGGAAACTAAATTTATGTTTACACCTAACACCCTAACATAAACCCTGAGTCTAAACACCTAATCTTACACTTATTAACCCCTAATCTGCTGCCCCTGACATCGCTGACACCTACATTATATTTATTAACCCCTAATCTGCCGCCCACGACATCGCCAACACCTACATTAAACTTATTAACCCCTAATCTGCTGCCCCAAGATCGCCGACACCTACATTATATTTATTAACCCCTAATCTCCTGCCCCCAATGTCGCCGCAACCTACCTACACTTATTAAGCCCTAATCTGCTGCCCCAACGTCGCCGCCACTATAATAAACATATTAACCCCTAAACCAGAAGCAATCTATGAGGGGACAAATAGAGTTACTGATCAAGTGAAAATTAAAAATGTTTTCTTAGAATATTATCAAAATCTGTATGCAGCAAAAGAAATTAGTATAGAGAATAAGAATAATTTCTGGCACAAGATTAGCCTCCCTAAGGTATCTCAAGAAGAGGTTAGTGCTCTTAATAGACCTATTACGAAAGAGGAAGTTCTGGAAGCTATTAACAATGCTAAGACTAATAAATCTCCCGGCCCGGATCAGATACCTGCCGAAATGTATAAAATACTCAAAATAGAGGTAGCAGACAGCTTAGTCTCATTGTTTAACGGATATTATATAAATGGCATAAATATGTCAAAATACTTTTCTGAGTCTATCATATCATTGATTTTGAAAAAAGGGAAAGATCCATTAGACCCCAAGTCATATAGACCTATCTCACTACTTAATGTAGATTATAAGCTATTAACTCATATTGTTACGAACCGATTAAAATTTTGCCTCAACCCTATTATTCATATTGATCAAACGGGCTTTATGCATCAAAGATCTTCCACCAAAAATATCAGGAAAGTAGCGTTAGTATTAGAACACTTCTGGAACAAAGTTTCAGAGAGAAAAACAATCAGGATTTTGCACTAATTACAATCGACGCCGAAAAGGCGTTCGATTCTGTGGTTTGGGACCATCTATTTTCGACGCTAAATATCTTTGGTTTTTCAGGTCACTTTACACAATTTATCAAAATTTTATATGATCATCCCCGGTCCAGTATCTTAATTAACAGTAGCTATACTTTGAATTTAATATTACACATGGGAACGAGACAGGGATGCCCACTCTCCCCCTTATTGTTTAATCTTGCGATAGAGCCTTTGGCTATTATGCTGCGACAAGAGCTACAAGGTATTAGGCTAGGGCAAGAAAGACTAGTATTATCCTTATATGCAGACGATTTGTTATTATTTATTAAAAATACGAAGAGAAATATACCTCACGCTTAAACATTATTGATATGTTTGGTTCTATTTCAGGCTATAAAATTAACGCCAATAAGTCAGAAATCCTCTGGTTACATAAGACCAAAAGAAGTATCCAAGAACATCCTTTTCAAGAGTCTGCCAGTATTAAGTACCTAGGATTAAATTTCCATTCTGACCCAAACCATTGGTATAAATTAAATTACTCTGTTTTTTTTCAAAAAAGCCACAGAGAAACTGCAACGTTGGACTGTTTTTCCCATTTCTCTCTCTGCTAAGGTGATGATCATAAAAACTATTTTGTTCCCTCAACTAATGTACACTATGCAAAACTTACCGCTATTTATAAAGAGTCAAGATATAAAAAGATTTAATAGAGACTGCGCTAATTTCATATGGAATAATAAGAGACATATGCTATCTATAGCAAAATTAGCACTTAGATTTGAAGAAGGTGGTTTATCTTTCCCAGATATTAAAAAGTATAACATAGCTACGCTTTCTCGCTTCGCATTTGATTGGTTAACAGAAGCTAACCATCTTACACACTTTTATATCGAAGAACAACTGACTGCTCCATACATTCTGAAAGCGCTGCTCCACTGTCCAATAGCACAACTGCCAAAGGATATTAAAAAGATGATAGTAATACACAATACGATCGAAGCATGGCAAAAATTAAACAAATTACTGAAACACAATTTCGAGGTAATCCAAAATTTATCCCTGGTTTATCCTACAAAGTTTTTAACGTCTGGTCTCAAAAAGGCTTATTATATGTTTATCAATGTTTAAATAACTATCTGCAGATTAGAACATTTGAGGACATTGCTAGGGAATTTGGTCTTTGGTCTTTTATAGCAGAAAGTAAAATATCAAACGCAGAAAGTGGAGGATGGGGGCAAATTGAAACATATTTAACAAGTTATAAAACAGGTAATCATAGCATCGCCTTATTATATAAAATTATGCTTGCTAAGCTAGGGCAGCTAATAATCAACAGGCTTTTAGAGAAATGGAATACTCATTTTAAAAACATGACTGTAGATACACTCAATGCAAGTTTTAAATGGATCAAGAGGGCTATAATTTCGATAGCATGGAAAGAATCACATATAAAGCTAATTAATAATGCCTATCTGACACCCATGAAAATGTCTAAATGGAACACTAACTCTGCCGTTAATTGTCCCAGATGTAATAATATAAGTGCAGATATAGTGCATTGTTTCTGGGAGTGCCCCAAAATTCTCCAGTTCTGGATTAAGGTAGAATTTTGGCTCAATAAGATGTTAGATAATAAAGTAAAAATTACATCTAAACATAATTTTTTTCTTTTTACCTCAGAGACTAATAGAGACAATATTAACCTTATTAATACAGCGATTATGATGGGACGGATATTAATTTTAAAAAACTGGAAAAACAAAAAGGCCCCTACTCTGCCATGTTTCATTAATTCAATATACTCTCAGATAATTTTTGAACAAATGAGTATTTCAGCCCCACAAAAAAAAAATTAAAGCTTTTTTTTCAAAATGGCTAAGAGTTATCCTTTCTTATCCGCGTGATATTCAATTCTCCCTCATTTCTAATTTTCAAAGATCAGATTATTTTGAAACTCTGATATTGTCAGGGTTTTTTCCAACTGAATGGTATTAACTCCCGAGGAATCCAGGCTGAGAGATTACTGAGGAGAGTATAGGGCAACCTGCGAGGAGTGGCTATGGTGGGGTGGGGTAGGAGAGAGGAACAGGGATAGGTTGTGTCCTCTTTTTTTTTTTTTTCTCTCTCTTCTTCTTTCTGTTTTGTTGCTGTTTCGGGTATGAGTGGACCTCTCCCTCCCTCTCCTTCAGTGGAAGGAAAGGTGGATGGGTATAAAATTCTGAAAATGCAATAGGGGTATGACAATATACTATGTTTGAATACTATTGTCAAAACAAGATGGAGGTATAATTATAACTTTTATTATATGACTCTAATATGATATTTTTCTTTGTCTTCAACCTGTACCCATTTTTGTAAAAGAAAAAAGAATAATAAAAAACAAAACAAAAAAACCCCCCTAAACAACCGTACTCCCGTATAGCAAACACTAGTTAAATATTTTTAACCCCTAATCTGCCGCCCCTAACATCACTGCCACCTACCTACATTTATTAACCCCTAATCTGCCGCCCCAATGTCGCCGCCACTATACTAAATTTATTAACCCCTAAACCTAAGTCTAACCCTAACACCCACTAACTTAAATATATTTCAAATAAATCTAAATAAAAATTCCTATCATTAACGAAATAATTCCTATTTAAAACTAAATACTTACCTATAAAATAAACCCTAAGATAGCTACTAATAGTTACATTGTAGCTATCTTAGGTTTTATTTTTATTTTACAGGCAAGTTTGTATTTATTTTAACTAGGTAGAATAGTTAGTAAATAGTTATGCTATTTACTAACTACCTAGCTAAAATAAATACAAATTTACCTGTAAAATAAAACCTAACCTGAGTTACACTAACACCTAACATTACACAACAATTAAATAAATTACATAAATTAAATACAATTACCTAAATTGCAAAAAAAACAAAACACTAAATTACACAAAATAAAAAATAAATTATCAGATATTTAAACTAATTACACCTAATCTAATAGCCCTATAAAAATAAAAAAGGCCCCCCAAAATAAAAAAACTCCTAGCCTAAACTAGACTACCAATAGCCCTTAAAAGGGCCTATTGCGGGGCATTGCCCTAAAGAAATCAGCTCTTTTACCTGTAAAAAAAATGTAGAAACAACCCCCCAACAGTAAAACCCACCACCCACACAACCAACCCCCCAAATAACATCCTAACTAAAAAAACCTAAGCTCCCCATTGCCCTGAAAAGGGCATTTGGATGGGCATTGCCCTTAAAAGGGCATTTATCTCTTTTTCTGCCCGAACCCTAACCTAAAACTAAAACCCACCCAATAAACCCTTAAAAAAACCTAACACTAACCCCTGAAGATCCACTTACAGTTTTGAAGACCGGACATCCATACTCATTGAAGCCTGGAGAAGTCTTCATCCAAGCGGCAAGAAGTCCTCAACAAATCCAGGAAAAGTCTTCATCCAAGCCGGCAGAAGTGGTCCTCCAGACAGGTAGAAGTCTTCATCCAGATGGAATCTTTTATCTTCATCCATCAGGAGCAGAGCGGGTCCATCTTCAAGATATCATCCTCTTCAATCGAAGTCTTCTTCCCGAATAAAAGTTCCTTTAAATGACGTCATCCAAGATGGCATCCCTTGAATTCCAATTGGCTAATAGAATTCTATCAGCCAATCGGAATTAAAGGTGAAAAAATCCTATTGACTGATACAATCACTGAGTCAGACTAAGCACTAAGCGTTCAATTTCCATACCTTCAAATTTAAAGATTTGAGATCCTGATGGAAAAACGGACCTAGAGACAGAAGGTCTGGTCTTAAAGGAAGTGGCCAAGGTTGGCAACCGGACATCCGAACAAGATCCACACACCGAAATCTGTGAGGCCATGCTGGTGCTACCAGAAACACAAACGATTGTTCCATGATGATCTTGGAGATCACTCTTGGAAGTGGAACTAGAGGTGGGAAGATATAAGCAGGTTGGTAAAACCAAGGAACTGCTAATGAATCCACCGACTCCGCCTGAGGATCCCTGGAACTGGACAAGTACCTGGGAAGTTTCTTGTTTAGATGGGAAGCCATCAGATCAATTTCTGAAAGACCCCACATCTGAAAAAACACATCTGGATGGAGAGACCACTCCCCTGGAGGTAAAGATTGACGGCTGAGATAATCAGCTTCCCAATTGACTATACCTGGGATATGTACCACAGAAATAAGACAAGAGCTAGATTCTGCCCAAGAAAGTATCTGAGATACTTCTTTCATAGCTAGGGGACTGTGAATCCCACCCTGATGATTGACATATGTCACAGTTGTGATATTGTCTGTCTGAAAACAAATAAATGATTCACTCTTCAACAGAGACCAAACCTAAAGAGCCCTGAAAATAGCACAGAGTTCTAAAATATAAATTGGTAACCTCACCTCAAGGTTTCCAAACTCCTTGTGCTGTCAGAGATCCCCAGACAGCTTCCACAACCACCTGAAAGACTTGCATCTGTTGTGATTACAGTCCAGGTTGGACGAACAAAAGAGGCCCCTTGAACTATACAATGGTGATCTAACCACCAAGTCAGAGAGAGTCGAACGTTGGGACCTAAGGATATTGACTGTGATATCCTTGTATAATCCCTGCACCATTGATTCAGCATACAAAACTGAAGAGGTCTCATATGAAAACGAGCAAAGGGAATAATCGAGACTAAAGGTTTTGACAAGCTGAAACCAATTTCATCTGTCTCTTGTCGGTTAGAGACAGAGTCATGGACACTGAATATATCTGGAAACCTAAAAAGGTGACCCTTGTCTGAGGAATCAAGGAACTTTTTGGTAAATTGATCCTCCAACCATGTCTTTGAAGAAACAGCTCTATTTCATTTGTGTGAGATTCAGCAGAATGTAAATGCTGAGCTAGTACCAAGATATCATCCAAATAAGGAAACACCATAATACCACGTTCTCTTATTACAGAGAGTAGGGCATCGAGAACCTTTTAGAAAATTCTTGGAGCTGTCGCTAGGCCAAAAGGAAGAGCGATAAATTGGTAATGCTTGTCTAGAAAAGAGAATCTGAGAAACCAATAGTGGTCTGGATGAATCGGAACATGAAGATATGTATCCTGTAAGTCTATCATGGACATATAATGACCTTGCTAAACAAAAGGCAGAATAGTCCTTATAGTTACCATTTTTAAAGTTGGCACTCTTACAAAACGATTCAAAATTTTCAGATCCAGAACTGGCCTGAATGAAATTCCTTTCTTTGGGACAATAAATAGATTTGAATAAAACCCCAGACCCTGTTCTTGAAACGGACCTGGTATGATTACCCCTGAAAGCTCCAGATCTGAAACACACTTCAGAAAAGCCTGAGCTTTCACTGGATTTCCTGGGACGTGAAAGAGAAAAAGTCTTCACACAGGAGGTCTTACTCTGAATCCTATTCAATACCCTTGAGAGACAATACTCTGATTCACTGATTTTGGACAGAATCTGTGTCAGGGTGCCAGAAATCAAACTGAGACGAGAAGTGCAAAAATAATCACACCTTTATTCATAGCAAAAAATAATAAAAAGTCCACAAGTCAAATAACAAGCCAGGAGTCAAAACCAGAGCTGGTAGTCAGACGAGCCGAGTCAGGAGCCAAAGCGAATAGTCAGACGAGCCGGAATCAGGAACAAGGAAAACAGCAGAGTCAGGAACAAGCCAGGGATCAGGAACCAGGAAGGACGTCAGGCAGCCAGGTAATACACAGGAACTCTCAAACAGGTCTGAGACAACGCAAAGGCAAAGCATACTGAACAGAGGCCCTTTAAATAATAATTGATGACATCAAAATTCTGAGACTGCATCCTGTCTCACATGGATGATGCACACCAGTCTGGCCACAAAAGGAAGTGTAGGAAATGAGCAGCATCCCCCACAATGCACCATAGTCAGGAAGAGAGGTGAGTAAAATGGCTGCCAGCAGCACATGGCAAACAACAGGGAAAAAACCCTGACAATCTGTCCAAATGTTTTAGAAAAAATTAAATCTGCCCCCCACCAGCTGAGCTGAAATGAGGGCCGCACCTTCATGCAGACTTGAGGGCTGGCTTTGGTTTCTTAAAGGGCTTGGAATTTTTCCAACTTGAAGAAGGTTTCCAATTGGAGCCAGATTCTTTTGGGGAAGGATTGGCTTTCTGTTCCTTATTCTGTCTAAAAGAACGATAACGATTAGAAGCTTTAGATTTACCCTTAGGTCTTTTATCCTGACGCAAAAAAAAACCTCCCTTCCCCCCAGTGACAGTTGAAATAATTGAATCCAACTGAGAACCAAAATAAATTGTTACCTTGGAAAGAAAGAGATAGTAATCTAGACTTAGATACCATGTCAGCATTCCAATATTTAAGCCACAAAGCTCTTCTAGCTACAATAGCTAAAGACATAGATTTAACACCAATTTTGATGATATCAAAAAAAGCATCACAGATAAAATGATTACCATGTTGAAGCAAGCGAAAAATGCTAGACAAATCAGAATCTGTTTCCTGTTGCGCTAAGCTTTCCAACAAAAAAGTTGATGCAGCTGCAACATCAGCCATGGATATAGCAGGCCTAAGAATATAGCCAGAAAAGAAATAAGCTTTCCTTAGATAAGATTCAAGTTTCCTAAAACTTCCATGCCTTAGAAATCATATCAGAAATAGCATCAGGAACTGGAAAAACCTCTGGAGTAACCACAAGAGGTTTGTAAACAGAATTTAAACGTTTACTAATTTTAGTATCAAGAGGACTAGATTCCTCAATATCCAAAGTAACCAACACTTCTTTTAATAATTTACGAATATACTCCATCTTAAAGAGATAAGTTTGCCAGTGTCAATATCTTAGGTAGGATCTTCTGAATTAGATAGTTCCTCATCAGAGGAGGATAATTCAGTATGTTGTCGGACCTTTGAAATTTCATCAATCTTAAAAGACATTTTATTAGAAGGTGGAATAGCAGACAAAGCCTTCTGAAACGCATCAGCAATAAAATCTTTAATATTCACAGGGATATCATGTCATATATCATATCAAGCATTGTACTAGTACTGATGGATACATTCTCTGCATGCAAAAGCTTGTCATGACAACTGTTACATACTATAGCTGGAGATATAGAGGCCTATTTATCAAATGTCTGTCAGACCTGATCCGACAGTGCGGATCAGGTCCTACAGACATCGCTGAATGTGGACAGCAATATGCTCTCCGTATTCAGTATTGCACCAGCAGCTCTTGTGAGCTGCTGGTGCAACACCAACCCAGCAGGGGGTTGTCAATTAATCCGTGCCTGTTCCGTGCCTGTTCATTTTATTATAGTGTGCCACTCAGGGTGCATACTCTTTTAGCACACTATGCCCCTTCACAGAGAAAAAATATCCTGTAGCATATCAGTCTGACCCTGCCCAATGACAGTCCAGCGCCAAAATACCAGGCAATTCTTCTCTGAACAAGAGAAGCAACAACCCCAGACAATCGTTTCGGCCTTTTGTGGGCCTCGTCAGTGAGGTGCAGTCGCATCTCTCTAAGGGCATGTGGGCAAGGAGTCCACGTCAGGTTTCCCCTTTTACTCTTAGGTAGTGCTACAGGATATTTTTTCTCTGTGAAGGGGCATAGTGTGCTAAAAGAGTGGCACCCAAAAATGAACAGCAACGGAAGTTTTTCCAGCTTTTGTTCTGTCTCAGCTGAGTGCATCTCTCTCTCTTTTTATATTTATGCAAATTGCTCTTGGGTCTCCCTAATAGTAAAAGGGGAAACCAGATGTGGACTCCTTGCACAGATGCCCTTAGAGAGATGCGACTGCACCTCACTGATGATGCCCACAATAGGACGAAATGATCAGCTGAGGTTGCTTCTTTGGCTTGGATCAAGTGCAGTTTGCTGCCTGGAGACCTGCTCCTTCGGCCTGGGGTCCTTTCCCTTTGGGTTTTGGGCTCTTGCTGCTATTGGGGGGGGTGGCTACTCCTTAGGCGTAGAGCAACTGGGTAGTAGGGCTGTCCCCTTGGCCTTGTGGCATTGTCTCTGGACTTCAGCCACATGCTGCTTCTGGGGGGGCACTCTGAAATCCAGCCTAAAGAGGCAAATATGGCTACCAATGTGCCAAATGTTCCCCATACACTTCGGGTGTTGATTTCTGAGGACTTTCAAGAGAAGATTGGTTTGGCTCATGTCCAGCAGGTGGTTTTGGAGGGTGTTTTGAAGATGCCAAGAGCAAGATTGCATTGTGTTCAGTCATTCCCTTCAAGAGGGATTTTTGATGTGGCTTTCACCAATGAGCATTATTTACAGACCTGCTATCAACGGACTATTGATATGGCTGCTGCTCCAGAGTAGGTTGGCATGAAATTTGTTGCCTGTGTGCAGAGGGAGAGAAAAATCCCGATGACAGTACATATGTACAACCCTTGGGTCACTGATGTGGAAATTCGTCTGTTTCTTTGTCGCTACTTTGATGATGTTCAAGGAGGTAGCAAGCTGAAGAATCAGTTTGGGACTTTCAATGGAAAGCGCAGGTTCTGGGTGCGGTTTGTGCCAGATGAATTAGGTATTGGTGGAAAGAAACACCCTCCACAGACTTTTGCCATTGGTGGAAATAGAGGTTTCCTATACTATGATGACATGCCTCTTTTTTGCCGTAGTTGCAACCTGTTTGGTCACATTGCTGAAAATTGCCCAGGTGCCAGATGTCGAAATTGCGGTGAGGAGGATCATCTTGTTGCCCACTGTAGTAAACGCCGGACCTGTGACCTGTGTGGTTCTTCAAGTCATCTGTGCAGGATGTGTCCTTTGATGATGTTTCAGGGGCTTGATAGAGTGAAGCCTTCCTATGCTGATGTTGCAAAAAAAACATCTTCAGTTGCAGTTGAGCCATCTGTGAATGAGGAGGAGGTCTCTGATGAGGCATTGAACTCTATATTACCTATTTTGTGTAAGAAATCTGCAGTTGGGGTCCCTGTCGGAGAGGTGTCTGATGTTCCTGTGGTGGTTCCTGTGGTTGAGAAGGTAGAGGAAGCCCAATCTCATCTTCAGGAGGTGGATCTTGCTACATCTAATGTGATAGCTGCTTCACATGTTCTTGAAGCCCTTTTGCCCAATTCTGTGGATGATACTGTTGCTGTTCCTGGGACAGAGAATTTTTCCTTCACTGAGTCATCTTGTGATGCTGCTCCTGATGCTGTTCTTGGTGAAGGGGAGAACATTGATTGGTCTGCTGTTGTGTCCTCTAGTTCTGAGGAGGATATGGACACTGAAGGGAAAAAATCTGCCTCCAAGCAAAAAATAGATGTGGATTTTGATGGATGGGAAAGTCCTGATTTGAATCTTCCAGTAGTTAAGGGTGTAGATCCAGATACTACAAGTGATGCTGACTCTTTAATTTCAGAGTTTCCTTCTGTCTCTACTAAAGATGTTCCTTCGGAATGTGGTCTCTCTGAACATCCTAAATGTGCTGACTGGGAATATGGTCCTAAAGTATGGTCTTGTTCTTCTGATAGGAATGCGGGGTGGGAGTTTTGTTTAAGGGGTTTAGTTTTTCTATCCTTAATGTAGTTCATATTGGGTGGGAGGGTGGGAGTGATTGTAGGGTGGATAGCTCAGGGAAGTTTTTACTTGATTTGCTTAAATCTTTCGGTTTGAAGGATGCCTTCGGGTCTGTTTCTTTTTCAGGGGAGGGTTTTACTTTCTTTAGTGATAGTGGTGGGATAAAATCTCAAATTGATTTTTGTTTTTTATCTAAATTTTTATGTGTTGATGATTTTTCTTTAAAGCGGATGCCCTTTACGGATCATGCCCTTTTGATGTTTAAGGTGAATTGTGATTTGAAGATCAAGTATGGTAAGGGTGTTTGGAAACTGAATGTGGATTTGTTAGAAGATGAGAAGTTTAAGCATCAGTTTGTTTGGATGTATGTAAGGTGGCGTGAAAGAAAATGTGATTTTAGTAATGTGCTTATGTGGTGGGAATGGTTGAATGTGGAAATAGAGGTTTTTTTATTAAGAAAGGCTGTGAGAAAGCTAGAATGGAAAGGGAGTTGGTATTGATGTGCATGAGGAAATTGCTGAAGCAAGAAAGAAGATAATTAAAAAGTGTATGCATGAAAAAGGAAAGAAAATTGTTTTTATGGCGAGATTGGAGAAAATGGAAAATGATGAGTCTTGTAGTAAATATTTTTTTAAGAGAGCTTTTGAAGGAAAGACTGGTTTTGTTAGTGTTTTTGATAAGGTTGAGTGTGAAGTTAATGGTACGGATGGTGTTTTGCGTGAAGTTCATGAGTTTTACAGTGAGTTGTATAAAGAAAAAAACAAGAGATGTTTTATTGGAAAATGAGTTGTTGGAAAACATTGAGGTTAAGTTGGAAAAATATGATAATGATTTGTTAGAAAGGGATCTAAGTTTGGATGAGATTGCCGAGGTTGTTAGGAGTTTTAAGAATGGGAAGGTACCTGGTTGTGATGGTTTGCCTGTTGAATTTTATATATTTTTATATATTTGATTGGGGTTGATATGTTGGATGTTTGTAAGTTTGTTTTTAGAATGAATGTTTGCCTGTTTCAATGAGGAAAGGTTTGATTGTTTTGTTATTTAAAAAGGGTGATAAGAGAGATTTGAGGAATTGGAGGCCGATTACGTTGTTGAATGTTGACTATAAGGTTATTGCAAAGGTGTTGGCAAATAGAATGCGTGGAGTGATTGGTAAGGTTGTGGGTGAAGAGCAAGTGTGTGCTGTTCCTGGGCGTCAGATTTCTGAAAGTTTGTTGTTACTAAACTTACTACGTGATGTACTGTGGTATGTGAGGGAGAGGATGAGGTCTGTTGCTGTTGCTATTGTGGATTTTGAAAAAGCGTATGATAGGGTAGTGCATGATTTTATGTTTCATGTTTTAGAACGTTTAGGTTTTTCTGGTAAGATTATTGGATGGTTTAAATGTTTGTATAGTGATATTGTGAGTCAAGTCTAGGTTAATGGTTTTTTGACTGAGGAATTTTGTGTTAAATCTGGAGTGCGTCAAGGATGTCCTTTGTCTCCTGTGTTATTTGTATGTGTCATTGAGCCATTATTAACTAGTTTGAGGAAGGATAAATTAGTTAGAGGTGTGAGTGTTCCTGGTAGTAATGGAAGGTGTTTAAAAGTGATTGGGTATATGGATGATGTGAGTGTGGTATGCAAGACTCAGGCTGGTTTGAGGAGGGTGAAAACTTTAGTTGAATGTTTTTGTATGGCAAGTGGTTTCAGAGTTAATTGGAATAAGTGTAACATTAAAGTTTTTGGTAATGATAGGGAGATTGATTCCTGTGGATGGCCTGTGACTGAAGGTGAAATTGAAGTGTTGGGTGTGAAATTTGATGTGGATTTGAAAGGCTTGGAAAGTTGGGAAAATGTTTTTGATAAAGTGAGTAGAAAACTTCAGTTTTGGTCTTTAAGGACTTTGTCTTTGGAAGGAAAAATGTTAGTTATTAAATCGGTTTTGATCCCTATTATGTTATATTTGGCATTAGTTTTTCCTCCACCTGAGAGGATTTTTCAGAGAATTTTGAGAGTGTTGTTTTCTTTTTTCTGGAGTTCTGGTATGGAGCGTTTGAAAAGAGATGTTGTTGTTAAGAGTAAGAATGTTGGTGGTAAGGGTTTTCCAAATGTGGAGAGATTTTTGGCTGTGAAATATGTTAGTAGGTGTGTGGTTCTGAGTGGTAAGGATAGCATGGCTGGTTGTATGGTAAAGTATGCTTGTGGAAATGTTTTAAGATTATATGGTTTATTTGAGATTGATAGAAAGAAACCGGTATGTTTTGCTGTTCCGTGGTTTTATATAAGGGTGGAATGTTGGATTAAAAAATATGGTTTGGAGAATGTTAGTAGGGAGATGTGGTGTGCAAACAGAATGGTGTTGAAAATGTTGGAGAAGAAGGAAGGTCTTGAGTTGATTGGGGGTTTGAATGAAAATGAATGTGTGTTGGTATGGAAAAATGTGTGTAATAAGTATTTGATGAATAGGCAGAAAGATATTAGTTGGATGAGTGTGCATAAGTGTTTGCCAACAAGGGATTTTCAGAGAATGCGTCGTTTAGTGGCTTCAGAAGTGTGTCCTAGAGATGGTTGTTTTCAAAGTGAGAGTGTTATTCATTTGTTTTGGAATTGTGAGTATGCTAGGGATGTTTGGAGAAGTTTGAAAAGGATGATTAAGGGTTTGACTGGAGTGCAATTTTTTACTTTTAATATGATGATGTATGGTTTGTGTGGAAGTGGTGTGGAAAAGGAGAAAGCAAGATTGATATGATTGTTGGCATGTTGTGTGAAGGAGGTGTTGTGGGATGTGCGTAATATTTAGATTTTTAAGAAAGAGGTAGTTACTGTAGGTAATTGTGTCGGTATGATCCGTGGGAAGTTGTTTTTGTATTTTTCTTTTGATAGGAGGCGATATGGGGAATTAGATTCTGAAGGCATCTGGAAGACAAAGAAGTGGAAGGATTGGATTATTTAGGAGTTTTTCCCTCCAGTTTGTTTTTGTCTGTATTTGAAATATGTTTAATTTTATTTTGTGTGATTATTTAAGTTTAATGTTTGCATTTTGTTTCTTTTCTGATGACAAAAATTTGGGTCAATATTTCAGTTTTGTAACAAGAGATATTTTGTTTGCATTTGTTATTATGATTTTATTTTGTATATATGCATATATGATTATTTTTCTAATAAAAGAATTACGAAACGATCGTCTGAGGTTGTTGTTTCTCTTGTTCAGAGAAGAATTTCCTGGTATTTCGGTGCTGGACTGTCATTGGGCAGGGTCAGACTGATATGCTACAGGATATTTTTTCTCTGTGAAGGGGCATAGTGTGCTAAAAGAGTATGTACCCTGAGTGGCACCCAAAAATGAACAGGCACGGAAGTTTTTCCAGCTTTTGTTCTGTCTCAGCTGAGTGCATCTCTCTCTCTTTTTATATTAATGCAAATTGCTCTTGGGTCTCCCTAAGAGTAAAAGGGGAAACCAGACGTGGACTCCTTGCACACATGCCCTTAGAGAGATGCGACTGCACTTCACTGACGAGGCCCACAGAAGGCCGAAACGATCGCCTGGGGTTGTTGTTTCTCTTGTTCAGAGAAGAATTGCCTGGTATTTCGGTGCTGGACTGTCATTGGGCAGGGTCAGACTGATATGCTACAGGATATTTTTTCTCTGTGAAGGGGCATAGTGTGCTAAAAGAGTATGCACCCTGAGTGGCACCCAACAATGAACAGGCACGGAGGTTTTTCCAGCTTTTGTTCTGTCTCAGCTGAGTGCATCTCTCTCTCTTTTTATATTTTAAACTTTATATTAATACATAAAGTGCCAAACCATAGCTGAGAGTGTCTTAAGTAATGAAAACATACTTAATGAAAGACACCCATCCACATATAGCAGATAGCCAAACCAGTACTGAAACAGTATCAGTAAAGGAAATGTAATATGAGAGTATATCGTCAATCTGAAAAGGGAGGTAGGAGATGAATCTCTACGACTGATAACAGAGAACCTTTGAAAAGATTTCCCATGAGAAAAACCATAGCATCAATAGGTGATACTCTCTTCACATCCCTCTGACAAACACTGAGAGGAATCGGGCTTCAAAATGCTGAGAAGCGCATATCACAGAAGAAAATCAAGCACAAACTTACTTCACCACCTCCATAGGGAGGCAATGTTTGTAAAACTGAATTGTGGGTGTGGTGAGGGTTGTATTTATAGGCATTTTGAGGTTTGGGAAACTTTGCCCCTCCTGGTAGGATTGTATATCTCATACGTCACTAGCTCATGGGCTCTTGCCAATTACATGAAAGAAATACATTATTCTAAAAAAAAAAAATGCAATACAAAGTTATAAAAAGGTATTAGAAAAAAAGGCATGAAAAGGACTTTAACATAGAGATACATATACATGTCTAAATAAACATATATATATATATATATATATATATATATATATATATATATATTTATTTATTTATATATTTATGTGTGTACTTATGTATTTCTATGTTTATTTATGTATTTACAGACTTATATTCACATATAAACATACAAATACATAAATTGGATCCCTTTGAAGTTGAGTAGATGAAAACATGTAAAATCATATTTAAGTGTTCTTCACATAGGGGAATATATATTTATTATTATATATTATTTATTTATTTATAAATATTTTACCAGGAAGGATACATTGAGATTTCTCTCCTTTTCAAGTATGTCCTGGGTATATATATATATATCAAGAAAAGAGCACTCGCTGGGACTTGTATTCAATCACCTTTACTTAGTGAACGTTTTTGGGGTGTTACCCCCTTCCTCAGACATAAAATTGAGTTTATTGATTTTATATGCCTGAGGAAGGGGATAGCACCCCAGAAATGTTAACTAAGTAAAGGAAACTGAATACAAGTCCTGGTGAGTGTTCTTTTCTTGATACGTATGGACTAATGTTTTTAGCACCCTGGGCACTTAACTGTTTGTAATCTGGAGTGCTAACTTCTGCAATTAGATTATATATATATATGTGTGTGTGTGTGTGTGTGTGTGTGTGTATTTAAGAAAAAATAGAACATATTCCGCTATGTGAAGAACATTGGAAAGTGAAATATTAATATTTTCATATCAGGTTAGTGCACTTCAGAAAATGCGATCAGCTTTGCGTGACTTGTGTTTTAGTTTTTTTCCTCTTTTCACACTCCTTTGAAGTCTATAGCAAAATACGTTAACACGATCGCAATATTGCAACTTCAGCTTTTTGTGTTAGCGTGTGAGCAAAAAACATTTCACTTTCAATACATGCGGTATCCGACGCACACAAAAAGCCAAAGACAAGTGCAGTTAGTGCAATAAATAACGCTCTACCCATAATGTAGCCCTACAGTATATTAGTGTCAAAGAGCAACACATTACATTTTTTTTTGCTTCTTTAATTAAAAAAAAAGAAAAGAAAATGTTATTATTTAGTTGACCAACGAAGGATACATTTCATGCTGAGAAGTTTTCTGTTCTTGGTTTGCTCATAATGAATAGAGTAAAGCAGCATATTTTTTATGTCAAATCAAGATCACTTGTTCATGAGCCTATCTTCTGTGCAATATGACAGAGAGAAATGATCTCTTTACAGTTTTGCTAATGTGTCCTTTAGAGCTATTTTTAATTGCAAAGAGCTTCTTACACTTCTCAACCCCCCATAGAAAACTCTTGTACATTTCATTAATGTTGACAGGCTTTGAGGGTTTATACAAGAGAAAGATACACTCAAAATTGTTTAAGCTGTGCAATATTATCTTGCAGAGATTTCTACAAAAAAACAAAAAACAGACTTTGTTCTGCGCCTGTAGTTTCTATATCTTCTGCCTGTCATTCTGGATAAAAAGAACAGTTCTGCTTAATAATTGTAATAACTAAAAACAATATCTTATTGTGTAGTGTATGAATCAGCTGAGCCCTGTATTTCTATTGATCTATCAAGGCTAATCTACTTCTGATATATTACTGCTTTGCTCTCAGTCTTATCTAGAGTTCAAGTACCTTCCAACAGAGAAGTCTGCAGTGGAGTGTTTTTTACAAACATTATATATAACTCTCAATTTATAAATATACAAGTCCAGTGAGAACTATATTTATCTATTTGAAAAGAGAATATTATTCACAGATTTCATCCAATTATATTAATAGTCTCTAGCAAAAATACATGGATTGCTATGGAATCTTTTTGTAAAGCTTGCAAAAGACTGAAATTTATAAGCACATTACACTCCAAAAAGACACAATTATTTATTGTTTTCAAACAAGTGCAGTTTTTAGGCTTTTTAGGTCAATCTATCTATCTATCTATCTAGAGTAGTAGCCTTTGTTTTTAGCAGAAAAGAGATCGTTAGTAACCTTGGTGAGGGCAGTCTCAGTTGAGTGTTGGGGATGGAAGCCAGATTGCAGGGGGTCGAGCAATGAGTTGAAGGACAGGAATTGGGTTAGGCGATCGAAAACTAGTTTTTCAAGGAATTTTGAAGCTAGTGGGATCATTGATATGGGGCGGTAGTTTGCAGGGGAGTTAGGGTCAAGGGAGGGTTTTTTGAGGATGGGAGTGACCTTTGCATGTTTGAAGGAGGCAGGGAATGAGCCGGTAGAAAGGGATAGGTTGAATATGTGAGTAAGAGCCGGATTGAGGGTGGGAGACAGAGATGGAATTAGATGTGAAGGAATAGGGTCATGTGGGCAGGTAGTGAGGTGTGAGGAAGACAAAATTGAAGCCACTTCACTCTTAGTGGTTGGGAGGAGGGTGCAGAGAGTGGCAGAGGGGGTAACTGTGAGCGAAGTTGGGAGATTGCAGGTTTGTGTTGGGATGTTTCTTCAGATGGCAAGTGTTTTATTGAAAAAATAGTCAGAAAGGTCTTGAGCACTGAATGTAGATGATGGGGTGGTGCAGGTGAATAGAGGAGAGAGTTGAAAATGGAGAAGAGTCTTTTAGGGTTTGAAGAGTGAGTGGATATAAGAGAAGAGAAGTATGTTTGCTTAGCTAAGCAAAGGGCAGAGGTGTAAGAGTAAATAATGAACTTATAGTGCAGGAAATCAGGTTCAGAGCGGGATTTCCTCCAGGCACGTTCAGCAGTGCGTGAGCATTTTTGTAGGTGGCATGTTTGTTGGGAATGCCAGGGCTGGAGCTGACGATGTGGAGCTTTGCGAAGTTGGGGCGGAGCGAGAGTGTCAAGTGTAGTGGAGAGAGTATTGTTATAGTGGGTTATAGCAAGGTCAGGGCAGGATATCGTGGAAGTGTGAGAGAGGCGTATATGGATAAGATTGGAGAGTTTGGGAGGATCCACAGTGTGCAGATTTCTACTGGTGTGGGGTCGAGAGGGGGAAGTAGGTTTAGCATCTATATGGGGATTAAAGGTGAACAGATGGTGGTCTAAGATGGTAAATGGTCAACAGGCAACATCCGAGAGAGAGCAGAGATAGGAGAATACCAGATCAATCGAGTATCCATCACGGTGGGTAGGAAATAGGGTGGATTGTGAGAGGCCGAAGGAGTTAGTGAGTGAGAGAAGTTTAGAGGCAACAGGGGCAGATGGGTTATATCACCTAAACCTATTAAATTCAGTCATATTATGGCTATTTTGCCCTCAACCTGTAAGGTGCTGATATATGAAGCATGTTTTAAGTGATCAAAATACAAAATGAATTCTGCCACTAAAAGTCCAGAGCTGTGAATGAGTTTTCACTAGAAAAATCCCCAAAAATGTGATAAGTACTTGTTATCAGGATCAAAACTTGGAATCCAACTGAAACTGACATATACAATGGTCATTTTACATCTTTAAAGGTTACAATACACTTTTTTAGAATTAAAATCTTTGTACAGTGTGTAATGGAAATACTCATTTACATGTGTGAGATAAACCTTAATCCAAATCCTTTCTTTTAACTGGTAAACAATATGAATGCCATTTGTCTATGGGCATGATGGGTAAACTGGTCATGTTTGTTCATTGATTATATTGACATATACATTTTTTCCATTAATTTTAATTATTGATTGAAAAAAAGCACCCTGTAAAGTTATACAGTACATCTGAAATCAAGAAGAACGAAAGTTTATTTTAGAAGGAAGTGCTTGTTACCTATCTCATTTTCTAAAATGGGATTTTAACAGTTCTCACACTGAAACACATGAAACTGAAGTGATTTCCTACATTGCAAAAAATGTCACCAAAACTGGGTTGTGAATGGGTCCTATCTTTACACAATTTTTATTACTGTAAGTAGATTGAGACTTCATGTTCTGGATATTGAAAATGTAAATGTATTTTTTCTTATAAAAACATCATATTTCTCACAAAAAAACTAAACAGAATGGCAAACGGTGAAATTCATTTTTTTTAAATCCCGTTTATGAAGAAGTCTGTACTCAAACTGCAAATCACAACAATGGAAATGTAGATTAAACACAAATATTTACAAAACATGATTGCTACATTTCTAGATGTTCTGGTTGTGAATTCAATTTTCTTGCTTTTACTGCAGATCCAGTTAGCTGTATGGGATATCCCATATTCATTTGTAAATTTGACACTGCAGCTACACTATACAATAGCAAATCAAGCAATGAATAATGCTTTAAAGGGACATGAAACCCAATTTTTTTTGTTCTCTTGGTATCCTTTTCTGAAAAGTATTCCTAGGTAAGCTCAAGAGATGCTGATTGGTGGATGCATATACAGTCATGGCCAAAAATATTGGCACCCCTACATTTCTGTCGGATAATGCACCACTTCGCCTAGAAAATTGTTGCAATTAAAAATGTTTAGGCATTCTCGTCTTTATTTTTTTGTTTGTATTGGAATGGCACATCAAAATAGAGACAAAAAAGCCAAAACTGACACATTCCATGCAAAACTCCAAAAATGAACTGGAAAAAATTATTGGCAACCTCAATTTAATATTTGGTAGCACACCCCTTGGAAGAAATAACTGAAATCAATCGCTTCAGGTAACCATCAATGAGTTTCTTACACCTCTCTACTGGAATTTTGGGCCACTCTTCTTTCGCCAACTGCTCCAGGTCTCCCAGATTGGAAGGGTTCCTTTTCAAAATTGTAAGAAATAATTGCATTCCAAGTTTGTGATGCTCATGTAATTTGTAATTAAACTCACCTGTATCAATTAACAGGTGACAATATAGAAATCACACCGTGGCAACCAGTTAAAATAGTGAAAAATGTACTTAACCTTTCTGTTGTGTGTCTCTGTTTGCCACACTGAGCATAGAGAATAAAAAGAGCAGTAAAGAATTGTCTGAGGATTTGAGAACAAAAATTGTGGAAAACCATGGACAATCTCAAGAGATCTCCAGAGATCTTAATGTTCCTGTGTCCACTGTGCGCAACATTGTCAAGAAGTTTACAGCCCATGACACTGTAGCTAATCTCCCTGGTCATGGACAAAAAAGAAAAATTGATCAAAGATTGAAACAAAGTATTGTTTGAATGGTGGATAAAGAACCTCAATTAACTTCCAATTCAAGCTGACCTTCAGGCAAAGGGTACAAATGTGTCAGCTTGCACTGTAAATCGCCACCTGAATGACAAGGGACGCTATGGTAGGAGACCTAGGAGGACCCCACTGCTGACACAGAAACGTAAAGCCAGATTTGGAGTTTGCCAAAACTCACCTGAGGAAGCGAAAATTATTTTGAGAGAATGTGCTGTGGACAGACGAAACAAAATTACAGCTTTTTGGTAAAGCCCATCATTCTACTGTTTTCAGAAAAAGAAATGAGGCTTTTAAAGAAAAGAATACAGTCCCTACAGTCAAACATGGAGGAGGTTTTCTGATGTTTTAGGGTTTCTTTGCTGCTTCGGGCATGGGATATCTTGACTGTGTGCATGTCATTATGAAATCTGAAGACTACCAATGAATTCTGTGGTGCAATGTAGGACCCAGTGTCAGAAAGTTGGGTCTCCGTCAGAGGTTATGGGTCTTACAGCGGGACAATGAACCAAAGCACACGACAAAAAGCACCCAGAAATGGTTTAAGACAAAGCGCTGGAGACTACTGAACTGACCAGCAATGAGTCCAGATCTCAATCCCATAGAGCACCTGTGGAGAAATCTCAAAACAGCAGTTAAGAAAAGGAACCCTTCCAATCTGAGAGACCTGGAGAAGTGGCGAAAGAAGAGTGGTCCAAAATTCCAGTAGAGAGGTGTAAGAAACTAATTGATGGTTACAGGAAGAAATTGATTTCAGTTATTGTTATAACCCTGAACAAAAAGTGTGAGTGTACTTGTTTTTGTGAGGATTTCCTGAAAGCAGTTCTGTAGAATTTATGCAGCTTACTTGAATAGGTTAACTTAAGCAAAGTGATAGATGTTACAGATAGCTTAATTACAATATGCAATTGGCAATATTAAACTATCTGTCTTAATGTTTGCCTATAAACTATTTCTCCAGAGTCACTGCAGACTTGGAGGTTATAGCTTTAAGCAGAAGGTAACCATACAAATACAATCAGGTATAAATGAGAGAGAGATTTCAGTAACAATTCACAGGTTACTAAGCATGAAGCTAAATTGACTTAGCATAAGATAATAAGTTATACAACCTGCCTTAGACCTTAGTCAGTTAGAGTCCAGTGCTGCTACAGGTTTCCCAGGAACAGAAGAGTTCAGCGTGTGTGAGAATGCTGAACTGCAGGTAACAAGCTTGAGAGTGAGAGGTGAGAGCTGTGGCAGTAGCTGAGGATGTCAGTCCTGCACACAGGTGGTTCTGTGTGAAAGGGAGAGAGCTGCAGCACAGGAAGTGGTTGCTCTGTGTAGCAGAAGAATGATTCCCCTATGTCAGATAGCAGATTGGCTGAGAAGCTTTCTCATGCAGGGATGTGAAAACATTAATCCAGCAATGAGGTAAGAGAAGTGGGAGGTTATATAGGGAGTAAGGACAATTGCTTAAAGAGACAGCATAAGCTACACTGTAGAATCTGACAGTTATTTTTTAAGGGGTGTGCTACCAAATATTAAATTGAGGGTGCCAATAATTGTGTCCAGTCCATTTTTGGAGTTTTGCGTGGAATGTGTCAGATTTGGCTTTTTTTTCTCCACTTGTATGTGTCATACCAATACAAACAAAAGAAATAAACATGAGAATGCCTAAACATTTGTAATTGCAAACATTTTCTGGGCAAAGTGGTGAGTTATCTGACAGAAATGCAGGGGTGCCAATATTTTTGGCCATGACTGTATATGCTTCATGTTATTGGCTCACCCCTGTGCATTGCTGTTTCTTCAACAAAGGATACCAGAAGAATGAAGCAAATTTGATGTTAGATGTCAATTGGAAAGTTGTTTAAAATGTTAAGCTTTATCGGAATCATGAAAGAAAATGTTGGGTTTCATGTCCCTTTAATGAATCGAGTGGCTATCTGTGGCTATTTTTCAGCATCTTGCACATGTGCAATATAAGAGAATTTTTCCAAATTGTCTTGGATTACTTGTAAATATGTCAAAAAGGCCAATTAAGGACTTTATCAAGTGCCTGGAGATGTGGAATTCCATAAGTGTAAAACAGTATCAATGTTTTTTGAAACGTATAGAGAAAATGTATTGCAATCGCTAAGAACCTTCCAGGGCTTTTTTCAGCGAGCCAAAAGGTATTATCAACTCCAAGAAACAGCCAAAAACTTATGATTGTGATCACATTGAAATTATAAGTGCCCTTTTTTTTTGCATAAAAACCTAGTTTCATTCTATTTTAAAAGGAGAAACAGTAATGAGTACTGTAAGGATCAGTAAGTGTTGGGATACATTGAAAGCTGGTGACTGGCTAAGTAGAGTATGGAGCCTATTCTAGGAAAAAATTGCCATCTAGACGTGTTTTTTTACACTGGCACTCAAAGGGGCAGCCCTGAGAGTGGTGAGCTGTCTCCCATAAAAATAATGAGAACTCTCTGCTATATAAACGGTTGCATTGGAAGACAAAGTGCACAGGGAAAACCCAGCATATGTTTGAAGTAATATTATGCTTAAAGGGACAATCAAGTCAAAATTAAACTTTCATGATTGAGATAGGCCATGCAAATGTTAAACAACTTTTCAGTTGTTGGAACTTTCCCTTTATTACCCATTCTCTAGTTTTGCATAACCAACACTGTTATATTAATACACTTTTAACTTTGTGATTACCTTGTATCTATGTCCCTGCAGACTGCCCCCTTATTTCAGTTCTTTTGGCAGACTTGCATTTTAGCCAATCAGTGCTGACTCATAAATAACTCCACGGGACACTTGAACTAGCGCTGTCTAACTGTGTAAAACTGTCAAAATGCACTGAGATAATAGGTGGCCTTCAACGACTTAGAAATTAGCATATGAGCCTACCTAGGTTTAGCTTTCAACAAAGAACAACAAGTGAACAAAGCAAATTTGATAATAAAAGTAAGTTGGAAAGTTGTTTAAAATTGCATGCCCTATCTGAATCATAAACGTTTAATTTTTATTTATTTTTATTTTTAAAAAGTTTTGTTTATATTTGCATGCTGATGTACACCAGTATTTGGTATTATTGGCAGTTTTACATATGTGTGTGTCTAAATATCAGTGATATAGTATATATTAAGAATATAATTTGTTGTTTGTTTTTTCCAAAATCAAAACTGCTTTTTACACAGCTTATCCTGAACCTGAAAAATTAGAAAGAATTATACAGCACCATTTAAGCCATATTATTACACTAAGCTCATTTCTTGGACTTTCTATTTCAGTTGACTGCCAAAAGGTAATATAGATAAAGAGTTATTTTAAAATTTCTTTGTTTAGATAAACAATTGATTCCTCATTTTCAAAAGCAAGAAAGCAGGCCTCTTGCCAGTTTGCAAATTCTTATTAGACTAAAACATAAGGGATTAAAGGCTTACCTTGTCGATCCCAGAAGAGGGGAGGGGAAAAATAACCTTCAATAAACATAAACATAACTATGCTTTAACTGGCCCACGGGGCCTAACCTTAATAATTGTAATAACTGTGCTTTAACTGGCCCACGGGGCCTAACCTTAAATAAAGACAGACACAAGTAATTTGGGTAAAATTTATGAACCATCACTGGTCCCATTTATTAACCTATAACTTTAGGCTTAACTATTAACTAAACCGACAGATAAGAATTCAACAGATGGCGGCAAATGAGAGGCTAAGACTAACCCCCCGGACTACAGAGGAGAGCGGCCTAATGGAAGGCAACAGCAGAAAAACTCTGCACAAGAAATGGAAATGCTACTAGGGGTGTTACGAGTTCTTCTGGCCTACCTACCCGGAGGGAGGGGCACTCCAGTTAACTGAAGTAATCGAGCCCCACCCTCATCAGCCTGGCCATCACTCGCCCCGTTCGCCGCTACTGGGCCGCAATCCTCCCGCAGTTAGGGTGCTCTTTTAACCTACCATCCAATAGGCTCTGAGACAACCTGCCGCTTAAGCCGGTTAGTCGCAGAGGGAGGTAAAACTACAGCCAAGGGCTTACATAGATTAGGACACCTATCCCTACCTCAGCCTTAGCACCCTACCTAAACTCTCATGCCGCAAATGGGTGGGAGGGCGGGCAACTTGTCAGCTTCTTGTCCAAGGTCAAAGAGGAACAGGAAATGCAGTGAATCAGCATAAGAAAGGTAAGCCACTCCCTACACCTGCAACATTGTTGCAAACACCAGTAACTCCCTCTAACTTCACTCTCCCAGACAGCCTTAACCCTTATGTCGCTGCAAGCCTAATTGGCTCTACACTTACTTAAGGGATTAAAGGCTTACCTTGTCGATCCCAGAAGAGGGGAGGGGAAAAATAACCTTCAATAAACATAAACATAACTATGCTTTAACTGGCCCACGGGGCCTAACCTTAATAATTGTAATAACTGTGCTTTAACTGGCCCACGGGGCCTAACCTTAAATAAAGACAGACACAAGTAATTTGGGTAAAATTTATGAACCATCACTGGTCCCATTTATTAACCTATAACTTTAGGCTTAACTATTAACTAAACCGACAGATAAGAATTCAACAGATGGCGGCAAATGAGAGGCTAAGACTAACCCCCCGGACTACAGAGGAGAGCGGCCTAATGGAAGGCAACAGCAGAAAAACTCTGCACAAGAAATGGAAATGCTACTAGGGGTGTTACGAGTTCTTCTGGCCTACCTACCCGGAGGGAGGGGCACTCCAGTTAACTGAAGTAATCGAGCCCCACCCTCATCAGCCTGGCCATCACTCGCCCCGTTCGCCGCTACTGGGCCGCAATCCTCCCGCCACAAGGGATAGCATCTCAGGTATCACTTGCCGCCACCCACCCGACCTGACTTACAGGAAGGGAGCGAGAGCTTTTGACAAATCCCCTAAAAATAAGTCTAGCCCTACATCAGATAAATGAACCCCATCAGGTCTATAGAGCTCCCGCTTGTCGGCTGTAATGGCATCGTGCCGTACCACGAAGCCCTGGTTACCAGTGACGGCCGCGCCCACATCCCTATTCAGCTTCTTCCTCACCCTATAGGCTGCGCCTGAGGATCCCATATATCGCCATTGGCGGCGCGCTATTACATTAGACCAGCCTATAATTACCCCCGGCATCCATGCCCTAAGCCAGCCTAAGTCTGACTGAATAATTTTGGTCAATTCGAGGGATGGAATGGCACCCATGTCATTACCCCCTAAATGTATTAGAATAATGTGGGGTTTACCCCACCGTCTATGGGCATCTGTGAGAACATTGGGGAGCTGGGGCCAGCACAAACCCTTAAACCCCAGCCAACGGATGGAAGCTTTTGATGCAGGGAAACCCAAATTCTGCCCCCCAACCCTAGTGAGAGCACGGATCGCCGCCCAATGAATGAAGGAATGGCCCACGATCCATACCCTTGTTGAAGCCTTGCGTACACCTGAAAGATAGAAACAAGTGTTATCAAAGAATGGAATTCACAAACACCCCGTCTCCCCCTTCTTTCTTCATTACACCTGGTGAGAAGCACAACTACCAGATAATGGGCGAACATACAACTTATACCGATTTGATCGCCAGCGACCCAATGTTTTAATAGTTTGCTCCTGGGCCCCCTGCAAGGCAGCATCCGTAGCCGCTCCTATGCGGAACGAATGGGGGGTAATCCTGGAGGGGTCAAAACCAGCTCTCTCTACCGCAAGCGCCAAGACTCTACGAAACTGGTAGATAGAAAGAGCCATTCCATTCTCATGTATCAAGAATTGGCCAGCCAACGCTGGCCTATGGCGCACATATGCTGCCAAAGTCTCCATGGGGCAGCAAGCATCGCCTTGGGCTGTAAAGGTTAGCCAAGTACCCTTAGCCGCTTGATCTGTTTTTGATTTAGGTATAAAGAGCAAGACAGCAGGTGGCGAAATTCTGACATGGTCAAATTGCACCCCTCTGTCCATATGCTTTTTTGACGGGGACACTAGTTCCGTAATTCGCAGGGCCCCTGCGAATGCCAGGACGAAGGCTGCTTTAAAAAGTAAGACCTCAAATTCTGACTTACAAATGATAGGTAACACCGCTACCAGCCTCTCAAGCCGGTCCCGAGTAATAGGCTCCCTAACATCTCCCTTGTTGGGCTGCATCCGCCCCCAACCCTTGAGAGTCTGTCTAATGAAAAAACAGCCTGTGGGGTCCCCTGCACCCAGCAGTTTAAAGAAAAATGATAGGGCTGCCATGCGTGACTGGACTGCCCCTTTTCGCAAACCTTGCGCTTGCATGCTTACTAGCCACTCACCCAGCATCCCCTGAGAGCTGACTGATGACTCCGCCCTCCGCGTGATGCAGAATTGGTCCCATTCCTTCCAGTGGCTAACGTAGGTTCGCCAGGTCGCTGGGGCGAGGGATGAGCGGACCAATGGGATTAAGGATAGCCATGGTCCACTAGCTGCCAAAGAAAACCGGGACAGGTTAGCCCTGCCTCTGCCGCCAGTGGCGCTAATCGTCTAAAAGTAGCCCAATCGAATCTAGATAGGGCATCTGCTATAACATTATTCACCCCTGGCACATGACTTGCTTGGAAATTAATGTTGAGCTGGAGGCACCTCAAAACTAAATGCCGCAACAATCGAACCACCGTTACAGAGGAAGCAGAAAGTCTATTAATGGAATGTACGACACTTAAGTTATCTGTCCAGAATATTACCGCCCTATTCCTAAACTTCTGCCCCCACAGCTCAACCGCCATGACGATAGGGAACAATTCAAGGAGGGTCATGTTCCTGATCAGGGGAGTAGAACTCCATTCCAAAGGCCAGGGTCCGGCGCACCATTCCCCTTGGAAATAGGCACCGTAACCCTGGGACCCCGCCGCGTCTGTAAATAGATGCAGAATCTGACTAGATATCGGGGCATCTCGCCAGACAGTAATTCCGTTAAATTGGCTTAAAAACACTTCCCAGACTTTTAGGTCATCCTTCATGTCCTGCGATACAAGTATTTTCATTGACACGCTGGGGTTGCCCCTAAGGGGACTTTCCAGCCTCCTATTAAAAACCCTGCCCATTGGGATCACCCTACAGGCAAAGTTTAACAATCCTAAGAGGGACTGCAGTTCCCTCAAAGATATGTATTTTTTGGAAACAGCCGCCCTAACTGCAACCAACATATTTTGTACCTTTTCTGTAGGCAATCTGCATATCATCTGCAAGGTGTCTATCTCAATACCCAGGAAAGTCAAAGTAGTACATGGACCCTGTGTCTTATCCACTGCTAAAGGGACTCCAAGTTGTGACATGAGACTCCTCATTTCAACCATAAGGTGGCTACACCTGTTTGTATTGCACTCACCTACCAAGAGGAAATCATCGAGGTAGTGCGCTACATAGTCCCCTCCCACCAATTTGGCTACTGCCCAGTGTAAAAATGTACTAAAACATTCGAACATAGAGCATGAGATGGCACACCCCATGGGTAGGCATCTGTCCACATAGTAATTTCCCTCAAATTTACATCCCATAAGGTGAAATGATGAAGGGTGCAAAGGAAGGAGACGAAAGGCGGATTCAATATCCAGCTTCGCCAACAAGGCACCTCTCCCGAACCCACGGACCAGATCAAGGGCGTTATCAAATGATTGGTAGTGAACCGTGCCAAGCTCCGGGGCAATCGCATCATTGACCGATTGGCCCCTGGGATAAGAGAGATGCTGTATAAGGCGAAACTTTCCCGGTTCCTTCTTTGGGACTACCCCCAGAGGGGAGATAACCAAGTTATCCATAGGAGGGGCACAAAAGGGGCCTACTACCCTCCCCAGAGATATTTCCTTTGCTAGCTTCTCTCTGACCACCCCTGGGTATTGATAGGCAGATTTCAAATTACGATGATTCTGCGAACCCACCACCGGTTTATTTGTGGGTATCACGAAACCATCCCTGAACCCCGCCAAGAGCAAGCCTGCTGCTTGGCGGTCAGGATATGTGCGCAACCACAGCTCAAGAGCGTCCACCCTCACCGGGGTGGGCGCCCTTAGCAGCAAGGGGTTGCCGTGATGTTGATTTGTCTGTGTTAGTGTCCTTTCTCCGGGAGCAATCAGCTCCCGGGTGTGGCGCGCCGCAGAATTTGCATACATGCCGGTACAGGCATGCTGCACCCTTATCGCACCTCTTCTCCTGAAAGGCCCAGCACTCCCTACCCTTACGCCTGCTCCTGCTTTGAAAGCGGGGACCTGCGCCCCTGCTACCTGACGGTGGGGAGGGTGATCTCTCAGCACCTAGCCGGGACCACAGATGCATTTCTTGGGACCCGAATGCTAGCGCTGGGTTGCCATCCATTTTCCTTCGGAAATTGGAATCATAGTCCCTCCACACTCCCTCTTTATGGTGCTGGTAGATCCAATGGATTGTGTCAGCATGCTTAAGGAGCGCCTGTCCTTGGTTTGGAAATTTATCTAAGTAGCAAGAGGAAAGGATCCGAAAACACTTGAGCCATTCGTCAAATGTCTCTGGTCGCTTTACTCTCTTAGGGCCTGTGCCGTCCGCACTCTTCTCTTTCTGCCTATGCGCCTCAAGGGAGAGTTCGAAAATATTAACATATCTGCCCTCTTGAATTCTCCTTACCAATTTCTTCTTCAGGTGACCATGAAGAGAGAAAATTGGGCAGGACAAAGCATCGCCAGCTAAAGCTAATTTTCTGCTGGCCACTGCTAAAGTGGTTTGCGGCTGGGCGGTGGCTACTGTGGTTACTACCTCATTTCTCTGATCTTTCTGTAATTTGTCTGACCTCATTTCCTTAAGCATCTTGTACATGCGTTTTTGCCCCTTAGTTTTTAAGCCCAAAGACGTGTCACTGCTTAACTCTGAGTCAGTAGAGGAAGAATCAGATAAGTGTTCCCTAGGGTGATTAGGTGCATATGCCTCACCGTTTCCAGCTGAGGATGTGTTGGTTGCCTCCGCTGCGGATGCTGCTGCTGCTAGAGTAGTCTGTGGAGCCAGCGAGGTTACACCTTCAGTGACGATAGAGGGGGCCTGCTGAGCTGGTGCTTGTTGTGTTGTTAATGGGACCGCCTGTTGTGCTGCTGCTGATGAGGCCGCTGCAGCGGAAGAGGAAGCTGTTACAGTGGATGACATGCCGAATGCGTTCTGTTTCACGGACAAAACTTCCTGCAAGACAGAGAGAAAATCGCGAGCACTTTGCCCTTGAACCAGGGGAAGCCCAGGTGTGACCTGAGGTGCCCCAAATCCCGATTGTGCTACATTCGCAGCATCAGTCACTCTCTGGGCAGTGCCAGCATTTGCCACATTCAGACCACTCAAACCCCCCTGCACAGAGACATTATCAGCTGGGACCATTTGCACAGGGGCATGAATAGCATTAATGTTATTAGCAATATTAAAATCATTTGCAGCATTCATACCAGCCATTCTCACATGCAAATCCCTAGTAGTATTATCCCTGCTCATAGCCGCAGTAACTGAGCTAGGCCTAGCTGCATAATCATTTGCCTCAGTTAATATCATCCTATTTGCACTCACACCAATGATATCTGCACTTGGCTGAGTGCCAACACTTGTGCTGACATGATGTGTGTGCACGTCTGCAGCAACTGTAAGCATGTTGCGTGTTTGGTTAACATTATGCGTTTGCACATGTGTTAATGTGTTTTGCCCTGAAGGGTTAATGCGAGTTTGCACATTAGTCTCGGTAGCATTCATTTCCATAGGGTTAATAGCATTCATTCCCATAGTGTTAACCATAACATTCTGTGTAAGGCTTTCATTCCTTTGTAAAGCATTTTCATTCACTATGTTATCAACATTTGCTCGCCTGCTAATGCCTTGGACCCTGCGCCCCCCTATCACGCTATCAGTTTCAAAAACAGCCGCCCCACTCGCCCGTACATTTGCAAGTTGCATATTGTCCCCAAAGCCCCTCCGGCGACCGACTAGGCGGCCCCTGGCCTGAGAGCGCTTACGGTGCTCACCTGCCAGGAGTCCGCGTCTGGCCGCCGTCCTACCGCGTGGCTGAATTGGTCCGCTGACGTCACCGGAAGCGTAAGCACGCTCGACCGGAAGTGACGTCAGCGGCAAACCCACACGCGGCCTAGGAGGATGAGGGGGCATGGGACCACCAGGAGGTTGGGAGTCAAGCACCGCTTGCGGCCGGAGTGAGACCGGTCCTTCTACTGAATGCGGTAATGTGTCCTGAGGGGGTCTAGTGGCAGGATCAGGCCCATGGGAAATCTGCCTAGCAACGGCGGATTGAGGGGGCGGGGCCACTGGGGCTAGATGCGCGCGACTTACAGTGGGGGCCATAGATGGAGGGGCCGTGTCAGAGGCCATATTTTGATTTAAAGATGGCGTTTTTGGCGCCAAAACCGGCGTAGTTGAACATATACTCAGGGGGCCAAGGTCGCCAGAAACGGCCGCACTAGGGGCCAAATTAAAGTTTTGTAGTGGTGTACCTGCAGTAATCGCTTGCGCAAGAGAGGAAAGCAGGGATGCTACTGCACCTGCCGCATTTGGTGGAAGGGATGCAAACATCCCTAAAATGTTAAGGTCCTGGTTACTAGCTGCCTGTGGGGCCAAAGCAGGAGGGGAAGGCTGGAGGGGAGGGGGGGGGATTGATTGTAAATGAAGGTGGGGGGTTGGAGGGGGGTGAATTTCTACAGTGTGGGTGTCTTGCATAGGGGGATAATTTTCTACTATTCGCCTAGGTGCTAAGTTATGCTGGTTGTTAGTGGCCTGGTCTATAGCTGGGGAGGGAGGTGTTTCCTCAATTATTTGAGAAAGGGGGGTAATTTGGTCAGCCTCAGTAATACTTAGCTGCTGCTCTTGTAATCCACGCCTAGTAACAGGAACTTTTCCCTCCCTAAATCTCAGGGGAGGAGCGGATGATCTTCTGGAACGCCTCATGATGAAAGGATTGAAGAATGGAGAAGTAATCTGCTTCTGTGAAGAAGGATCAACTTGTCAGCTTCTTGTCCAAGGTCAAAGAGGAACAGGAAATGCAGTGAATCAGCATAAGAAAGGTAAGCCACTCCCTACACCTGCAACATTGTTGCAAACACCAGTAACTCCCTCTAACTTCACTCTCCCAGACAGCCTTAACCCTTATGTCGCTGCAAGCCTAATTGGCTCTACACTTACTAAAGCATTGCCCAAAGATATTTAATATGTTCCTAATTTTGTATTTTTATTGTTTTAATTCTGAATATGTAACCAGTTCTGATGAAATTAAGGTAGCAATGTGAAATGATTTCAAAATTGTATATTGATTAATCTTTAAATTAATCTTTAAAAATGTGTTCTAAATTATTTTGCAGTAAACTTTAATCAAAATACAATTTTTTTTTTTTTTTTTTTAAATATTTTTTATTGAGGTTAAATGTTTGGTACATAACATAAGAAAGAAGATAAAAATCACATCGTACATTTTGATAAGAATACAAAATTATGTCTAAAGCCTTACAAAGGAATTCAGGCCTACCAAAAATAAATACACTCAACCTCAGTTTTTCTGATTTTTTCCAACTAGAAAGTAATTGAACAATATAAACAAAACTTATTTAAGGCATGCAAGACACACAGTATCTAAAATGAAGAAGAAAAAGCACTCTTATCACCTGTTACAGCTACTATACTATCATATCTGTTAGATAGATAAAATTATCTTCTGAAATAGATCTTATGATAAGCTAAACACACAAACTTGAGTTGGTGATTTGTTACGCAAAAAGAAAATACATATCTTTGGTCTTACCATAAATATCATACAATCATATCTGCCTTCAAAACCTTGACATACAAAAATGCCATACTCAATTGCACAAACAGAAAAGCGTCTAACAGTTACATAATTAAGCATCAAATAAAGTCAGAAAACAGACATGATATATATCAGGAAGGGTATTTGTTTGTTTTCCAGCCTTTCAATAAAATGGATGGTATAGCTCTATATTGCTATGAGAGCGACAATATGAAAGATAGAGAGCATAGCTATTTATAGGATTGGGTCTTTCCATATACATCATATTATTGGTAATTGCGGTTATTCACAAGGGAACCGCGAGTTAAGTATCTGGTCTAAATGTAAGAACCAGAATACTATATAATGAGTGTGGGGGGGGGGGGGAGGTGATAACGTGAAGTAGTTTACAAAAAATATGTAGCCTAAGAACCAAAAGGCTCGTTGTGGGTCAGAAAGAAAATAATAAAAAAAAAAAGGGGAAATGTATGGGACAACAAATAACTAGATATAATTCAATAGCACTGGGTTACGGCATCATATATATAATCTCATGAACATGTTAGGTAATTCTGGGAGGATAAAAGTGAGCTGATTTTATAGACTGGCAGGGAAATTATGCATAAAATAGCTGCAAGGACAATATATGACTTGCAGGACAACTTTATAATTATACTAGCGGTAGGAAATATATATTATAATTTGTGGGCATGAATCTTTTGACAACCACCTGTTTAACCTCCCCTAGCTACTTGGATTATGAAATTGATATCCACTGTGTAGAAAAAATAGTCAGCTTATAAGTGAAAAATATTGTGGACTATATCGGTTCGGTAGAAACAGGCATACATCTATGTTGACAGTGATATACCATGCCAGCCGGGTGCGGGCCCTACACCCGGTAACAGACACACCACATACGAAGGAGCTATTAGAGTATCACTCGCCTGAAAGAGTAGGTTAATAAGAGTCAAGCAACCTATATCTATCTGAAAGACATAAGCATATATCTTATGACTGTAACATATTAAAGAACCGAACAATGAGCAAGTTGAAATGACAATTTCATCTATGGACACAATAGCATGCTAAGGTAAAGCAATCTTCAATAGGGAGATAATATTAGAACTAAGTGTACTAAAGCACAGTGTCACCCATAAATGGATTAAACATAGAAATAAGAGTATTGGACATATGACAGGAAACCGTTGTCAGGAAAGAAAATATAGGGGTGAGATAGGTACATACATAAGCTTGGTATAAAGTAGAGTCTACATGTAGCACACAGGTAGTTAATTACACAGGTAAAACAAACGACTGCAATGCCTGAAGGAGTGCACTGCCAGTATCCCAGAGGCCACCGCAGAAGAGCGGTATGAAAAGAATAATTAGCATAAGGCAATGGAAACATTATAAAGCAGCAATTGTTATGCCCTGTAAGTAATGGAGAATAAAACAGTATGGATCCAGTACATAAAATGTCTCTGCAGCTGTAGAAATATCCCCTGCAATAAGCACTAATGCGATGGCCAAACTTGGGCTAAAATACATCTTAACGCATCTGGCTCTCTGAAGTGTAGAAATTAGCACAACCAGGGCATTAGTATATACTATAAACAAGCTAATGAGTCTAGAAATATAGAAGTGAACACTTTAAAGGGTTAACAAATCAATTCTCTAAATCAGTGAGTAAACCCATACAAAACATAAAGGTTGTAGGGAGCTATAGCACGAGTCCTTCAACCAATGCCTCTAGGAAACACTGGCTCAGTGTCCGGGAATAATAGTCTCTCCATAGCTCCCTTCTCTGCTGCCGGGACACCGTGGAATGCTGTGTACATGAAGGAGGCCATAGAGAGGAAGTCGCTACCAAGCTTACCAGCACATCGTAAGTCATTGAGTATGGACAGTATCAGGGGTGTATTCACTATGGCTACCGATGCAGATCCGTTGCCCTTCACCTCATAGTCAACCGCAGGTAGGTGGTCTTCTCTGAAGGACTCTCTGATGCTCGCCGCAACGGTCTGATTCTCCTGCATCTGTTCTAACATTGCAGCACTCGTGGTATGCCGGCTCCCAGTCCCAGAGCTTGATTGCGTAGCTATTGGAGAATAGTCTAGCCCGGGCAATTGTTTTGGCTGAAGCGGATATAACTCGGGTGTATTCCAGATCTCCACACTGGTTGCACAGCTCATCAAAGCCATGCAGGCCCATTTATCAAGCTCCGTACGGAGCTTGAAGGGCCGTGTTTCTGGCGAGTCTTCAGACTCGCCAGAAACACAAGTTATGAAGCAGCGGTCTAAAGACCGCTGCTCCATAACCCTGTCCGCCTGCTCTGAACAGGCGGACAGGAATCGCCGGACATCAACCCGATCGAATACAATCGGGTTGATTGACAGCTCCCTGCTGGCGGCCGATTGGCCGCGAGTCAGCAGGGGGCGGCGTTGCACCAGCAGCTCTTGTGAGCTGCTGGTGCAATGTTAAATGCGGAGAGCGTATTGCTCTCCGCATTTAGCGAGGTCTTGCGGACCTGATCCGCAGTGTCGGATCAGGTCCGCAAGCCCTTTGATAAATGGGCCTGTTAGTGTCTATCATCGAGCAGTCAGGCTTCATAGGTGTAACAGCGCATAGTAGCGGTACGTCGCCATCTTGGTTTGCAAGTTGCGCCGTCAATTGTGTGAGCCATCTTGAAACTAGTACTAATATTTCAGAGAAATGACACTCCCATTGCTCAGACATCTCTTCTTTGAGCTGTTTTGTAGACATTGTCCTTTAATGCGCAATGTAAAGTGAACACCCTGTTGGTTCCGATGCCTCATAGCTATTGTACTCTATAAGCTGCAGTTTTCCTTGTAGCGTAATTAGGTGGTAAAGAAAGTCCCACTTCCAAGGTTTTTCAACCACTACTTCAAGGGTTAGAACTCATCTCTATATCCTTAGGAGCCAGTATTTTCTCTTAAAAGTGAGCTAGAATTAGATAAAATTACTGAGAGTTATAATCCATTGTAGAGCTCCTTAGAGATGCGACTTGCCAGCTCGGCGGCTTGCTCCGCCCCCCATCAAAATACAATTTAATACATCAAAATGATAATAAAATAAAATTTTGATTCGACTGTCCCTTTAACATAGAGATACATACATACACATGTCTAAAAATGTATTTATATATATGTGTGTGTGTGTATATATATATATATATATATATATATACACTGCTCAAAAAAATAAAGGGAACACTAAAATAACACATCCTAGATCTGAATGAATAAAATATTCTAATTAAATAGTTTGTTCTTTACATAGTTGAATGTGCTGACAACAAAATCACACAAAAATTAAAAAATGGAAATCAAAATTTTCAACCCATGGAGGTCTGGATTTGGAGTCACACTCAAAATTAAAGGGGAAAAACACACTACAGGCAGATCCAACTTTGATGTAATGTCCTTAAAACAAGTCAAAATGAGGCTCAGTAGTGTGTGTGGCCTCCACGTGCCTGTATGACCTCCCTACAACGCCTGTGCATGCTCCTGATGAGGTGGCGGATGGTCTCCTGAGGGATATCCTCCCAGACCTGGACTAAAGCATCCACCAACTCCTGGACAGTTTGTGGTGCAAAGTGAAGTTGGTGGATGGAGCGAGACATGATGTCCCAGATGTGCTCAATTGGATTCAGGTCTGGGGAACGGGAGGGCCAGTCCATAGCATCAATGCCTTCGTCTTGCAGGAACTGCTGACACACTCCAGCCACATGAGGTCTAGCATTGTCTTGCATTAGGAGGAACCCAGGGCCAACCGCACCAGCATATGGTCTCACAAGGGGTCTGAGGATCTCATCTTGATACCTAATGGCAGTCAGGCTACCTCTGGCGAGCACATGGAGGGCTGTTCGGCCCCTCAAAGAAATGCCACCCCACACCATTACTGACCCACTGCCAAACTGGCCATGCTGGAGGATGTTGCAGGCAGCAGAACGTTCTCCACGGCGTCTCCAGACTGTCACGTCTGTCAAATGTGCTCAGTGTGCCCCTGCTTTCATCTGTGAAGAGCACAGGGCGCCAGTGGCGAATTTGCCAATCTTGGTGTTCTCTGGCAAATGTCAAACGTCCTGCACGGTGTTGGACTGTAAGCACAACCCCCACCTGTTGACGTTGGGTCCTCATACCACCCTCATGGAGTCTGTTTCTGACCGTTTGAGCAGACACATGCACATTTGTGGCCTGCTGGAGGTCATTTTGCAGGGCTCTGGCAGTGCTCCTCCTGTTCCTCTTTGCACAAAGGCGGAGGTAGCGGTCCTGCTGCTGGGTTGTTGCCCTCCTACGGCCTCCTCCACGTCTCCTGGTGTACTGGCCTGTCTCCTGGTAGCGCCTCCATGCTCTGGACACTACGCTGACAGACACAGCAATCCTTCTTGCCACAGCTCGCACTGATGTGCCATCCTGGATGAGCTGCACTACCTGAGCCACTTGTGTGGGTTGTAGACTCCGTCTCATGCTACCACTAGAGTGCAAGCACCACCAGCATTCAAAAGTGACCATAACATCAGCCAGAAAGCATAGGAACTGAGAAGTGGTCTGTGGTCACCACCTGCAGAACCACTCCTTTATTGGGGGTGTCTTGTTAATTGCCTATAATTTCCACCTGTTGTCTATCCCATTTGCACAACAGCATGTGAAATTGATTGTCACTCAGTGTTGCTTCCTAAGTGGACAGTTTGATTTCACAGAAGTGTGATTGACTTGGAGATACATTGTGTTGTTTAAGTGTTCCCTTTATTTTTTTGAGCAGTGTATATATACCTATATATGTGTACATATGTATTTATATGTGTAAATTGTAATTATATATATAAGTATATTGGAGTCCTTTGCAGTAAAATAGCTGAGGACATGTAAAATCATATTTATGCAATATTCATATTTAATAATGTGTTTAACTGTGTATGTACTGTAAATATTTCACATTCAAATGTATTTTTAAATAGATATTCCTAAATATATCTGTATATATATCTATAGCTATCTATAATCATGTATATATATATCTGTATATATATATATATATATATATATATATATATATATATATATATATATACAGTTCCTTAGAGGGAAAGCACAATCTCACCACTCGCTAAGTGCCACGGTGCTCTGCTGTAAATAATCCAAAACGTCCACAGAATGCAGGCACTCACTGGTCTTGATAAAATATAACAATTTTATTTAGATATCATTAAAATTACATAACGTTTCGGCACCAGTATGTGCCTTTGTCAAATGTCAGCATGTAACCATAAGAATATGCAGCACACTTAAAATCAATATTATTATCTATAATCATGTATATATATATATATATATATATATATATATATATATATAAATATGTTTGTTTTAAATAAATAGAACTTATTTTGCTATGTGCAGAACATTGGAATTTTGCGAGTAAGGGTATTTGTTTTTTTTACCACTTTTTATGTTAACTTATTCAAGATATTTGAACTTCTGCTATTGAAGTGCATCTGGTTAGCACTTGGCAAAATCGTTTTCCTTTACTTTAAACTTGTAATACAAGCACAATACAAAAAAGCCACCATCTACTGAAGTTAACGCATGAGTGGGAGCGCTAATTTGCGCGCCAGTCGTAACCTATCCCTTTCTTGTTATATCTCTGAGTAGATCTATTACAAAGGCAAGAATACTTATTATATTTTGGCTATATATGGTGGACATCAGGTAAAAACGTAGGCCCCTTATGTTATGTAGGTCTTATCAAATGGATGAAAGGCAAGAAAAAAAGCATAACCTTGGGAATTTATCCCTGGAATATTCACATAGCCACTTTTTAAAGCAAACTGTTTAAGAATGATACCAGGCCTATTTTATGTAAAAATCCCTTCCCCCAGATACACCTTTATAGTCTAGACAAGGTATTTGTCCTAGTCTAAAGATACTCCCATATAGCCCTTGATAGGCATATAATAGACCACACCCTAGTGAATTGTTTATAAAGGGATGAACCAGTTTCTAGTCACTCTCTCTTTTATTTTCCTCCTGCTGAAAAATGACTGATCTTGGATAGAAAGACAAAACTCAAAATGGAAAATTCTAGCTTCTTATTGAGATACATTCTCTGTGATTCTTATATTTAGTTACTGATGTTGCACAAATTGAGGTCATGATAGGTTTGCCCTGTATATATTGGAAGGATTTGTTGTAAATATATATGTGTGTGTATATATGTGTACCTGTATAATGTCATCCTACCCCAACATATATCATTTGGTTTCTTATAAACTCTTTGCAAATAATGGAGAACCTTTCAGTGTTTTATTTAGTTGTAGGTTTAGTAACTTTACTATAAAATTATATTGAGTTAGATTAAATAAAAATACATCAGATTTAGAACCACACCATTGTGGATGAACTAACTGACAGTGCCTTTTTCTTTGTCCTGGAGTGATACAATGGACAAAACAAGCCATCTGATTAGATAAATTACAAAACCTCTGGGCTTCATTTCTTAAGCTTTGCTTCAGCCTCAGAGCTTTTGTGTCATAGACTTGGTCATGCGAGCCTGCAGCTGCAAGTTATAAAGCAGTGATGGTAAAACAGCTGCTTCTGAAGCTCCCCCTCCACATACAGTAAGAGGTAGCTGGATTCAATAATTCCTGATCAATTACACAAGGGTAGAGGGAGGGGTTGCACAACTAAACACTTATACAAAAATAAATGCGTGATGGTGGATGCTGCCCCACTAGCCCCAAATGGGTGGCTGGGAGTAGTCTCTGTCCAATTTTATAATAATGGGGGCTTATGAGGCAAACATATTTCTCAATTTATTTCTTGCTATGTTGGAGATCAGAACATGTTTTGAACCCCTCAAAATCTTAAAGGGACAGTGTACTGTAAATTGTGTTTCTCCTTAATATATACCCAATTACTTGTTATACCAACTGCAGAGTTTAATATGTATGGGGAATGTTTCCCTTAGTTATATTTTTTGTATATGAAATTGCTGTTTCTGCTAGCTGAAACCACAACCCAATACAAAAGGCGTAGAGAGAATACTTCATTATCTTATCTATCTAATTATTTACACAAATTCCCCTTTATCTTATTTATTACTGTTTACTCAAATGATAATACTTAGGCTCTGATATTCAAAGGATCTTCAGCTTGGAGAGAAATTGCAGTTCAGACTTCACAGGGGCTGAACTCACTGAATATTCAAAAGAAAAGAGGTGGAACTCTCCAGCACTGTGAGATCTCTCTCATTTCTATATATGAAGAAGAGAAAAGCCCAGTGCAAAACAGCACTGCATGATATCAAAGTTTTGTTAAACGTAAACTTTGTGCTTTGTATTTTAGATTACTTTACACTTTAGATAGGGTCCTTTCAGTATTATAGCATTTAAGCTCTGCACTTTCTCATTTATATTTTTATACATAAGGATCATAATTTGCATATTTTGGTGTAGCTTTTACAAATAACATTGCACCAAGGATTTGCAGCATTGCAAACTAATATTGACAGTTTCAGAATGTGGGAGTGGCAAGGCAGGTCCCTGGGCTGAACAAGGTAGTTCCCAGGGTATGTATAAAGCTCTCTCATCACAAGTCATGAAATTTTGTAAGCAAAAATTCACAATACACTTATTTTAACTAACACAAAAGTGGTATATATTAAAATATAGACAAAGCAAGTTAAATTGTAGTGAAAACATTTTTGTTTAATTTATAATTGATGCAAACTGAGCCTTTATATCATCCCCAGGGGTTCTCTAGTTACCTTCTCTTTCCCATATGAAATTTTGTATCCCAGAAAGCTTCATTACTTTCTATGGAAGGCATCTTTCATCTATCTGGGATGTCCAGATTCCTCCCCTTTTCTTAGACAATTCAGTGAGTTCTGTCTCTGTGAAGTCAGCACTATAACCTCTCTCCAAATTAGAGAATGTTTTGCTTTTCTGTCTCATATAAAGGAATGTTGCTCTCTGGAAAACTGAAGCTGACAATTTTTCAGTTTTAAATTATAGACAAGCAAAGTGCAATCTAATTTTTAAAATATACACAAAAATATATCAAGTATGAGCCTAATTTGTTAAAGTTACACAGAAACTGTGAAGAAATAATCAGAATTTGTAAAATCACAATCTTAAATACGCTGCTATATACAAAATAAGATTTTCAGTATTGGTGGGGATACAATAGGCAACATCAGCTATTTCAAATAAGAAAATAAAGTGAAGGAGCTATTTGTAGACAATTTAATATACTCCAGTAGGTAAAATTGATAATTGGGAACACAATAAAGGGTAAAAATATTAGAGTATACTGTCCAATTTCTAATATTGTGTGGTATGTCAGAAATCTTTTGCAAACATATAAACATATTTACATGTCCCTAAATTCCTTTTTTTGTTCTAAGCAATGTTGTCTTTCATATCTTTGTGTTTATTTATACCACTATATGTATATAGTGTAAATGTATTATTATTCTGAGCAGGGATAATTGCGAATATAACATGTAATCATGGTATCATATGTATTTATTTGCAATCAATGGATATTTTAAGAGCTGGACAAGTTTCCTCTCTGTGTAACCCCTCCGTATTGCAATCTAGTTTTAAAAACCACCCCTACACAGGTGTTACAAAATGGGCTGGCATATAAGATGACATTTCTTACTGAAAAAGAAATTCAAGAGAAGGATAAAATACAGTGCAAATAGCATGACAGAAGAGAGGGGATTTTAATGTCTGCTGTATCTGATTCATGACAGTTTAATGTTAGATGTGCTATCCCTTTGAGCTATCATCTTAAGATTATATTGAATCAAACATCAAACATCATTTGAATTTTAAAATCATTGTCTAAAATATTACACTGTGTGTCCTAATGTCAGCATCAATATTTATCTTTAATACTAATTTCACATATACATACTTTCAAAGTATAATACACATTGTAATCAATGACACAAGTATCAAGCAATTTATTTCGTTAGTGATAGTTTAAAATGTATATTTGAATCAGATTGGCTGATGTCATAAATCATGTGATTATGCATTTTCCAATCAAAAGTGGTTGAAAAATGTACTAGTGTGTGGGTTGTTTAGGAGTTTGCATCAAAATTGGTGTGAAAAGTGTTGCGTCAAATTTAGAGTGAAGTGGAGCGTGGGACTTGTATTATATGTCTTAAACATGATGCAAATAGATTTTAGACATGTGCATTTAGCTTCGTTCCAATTCGAAATTCGGACAAATTTGTCAAATTCGGAGCTTCAGATCGATTAAAATTTCTGAATTACCTTAGCACAGAAACTAACAAATAAATCCGAATTAGTTCAGATTTATTCGTTTCATTTGGATGGCCATGGACTAATCCCAATACACTAGTATTGTACAGTATATTAGGTTATATCACTCTGCTATGGGCTACACCTAATATTACAGTACATAATACTAGTCTAATACACAGCACATCCCACCTAACACATACCAAACTTCCGAATTTACAAATCGAATCTGAACCGAATACATACGAATACATCCAATTTATTTAAATCTGAATGAATCCGAAACTAATGCATTCAAATGTATCTGAATTCGAATCAATCCGAAAACAAAATTCGAAAACATCCAAATCGATCCAAAATGAACCAAAATGATTTTTCCCGCTGCGCACAAGTCTAATAGATTTATCAAAAAAATAAAAGGAAGTTAGCTTTATTATGTTGTGAATATATTTAATTTTTAACTCTATATCTATTAGTGCAACAAATTTAGGGCAAAATTTTACACAAAATTTGGAGAAATAATATTGTCCCCTTGTTTGTAATGAGGGACAAAGATGTAACAATCCATAAGTAGTAATGTATTTTTCATTTTTATCCCTATATCTACTAGTGCACCAAATGTGGAGCAATAATATTGTTTGATTTAGAAAGGGTATACAATTTTAATTAAAATTTATAATTTACTTTTATTATGTAATATGCTTAATTCTCTTGCAGCATCAAACATAAGCTTTCTGTGTTTTTAGACTCCCATTGATTTCTATGGCATCAGTGGCCTCAAGGGTGGCAGTTCAAAAACTAGGTACACTGCTTTGGAATAGATGCGAGCGTACCTGTTAAATGTTTGATAAATTGAGAAAAAGGTCAAATAGAGTTGAATGTGAATTTGAAACATCTGTAATGATGCAAGCATCGATCTGCGTCGGATTGAGATTGCGGGAGCGTATATTTCGTCACACATTTCAACATTTGACGATCTTGACGCTTTGTTAACTAAGGCGGATCAATCTCGCGTCAAATACGACGCGGGATTCCATCGTATTATTATCAGTTGACACTTTGATAAATACCACATTAAGCCTTTTCTCCTATATCAATTCATGTCAACATGCTGGTTACTTACCGTATTTGATATTCCAAATCAACTCTGACCGTAACTCTACATTACCAGAAACTACCATTAATCTAAACATTCCTCTACCTTTATTTTTACCAAGATCCCATAAAAATTCAAAACATATAACATATCTGTAACTATTATTATTATTATTATCAGCTATTTGTAGAGCGCCAACAGATTCTACAGTGATATAAACAGAGGTATGATATGCAAGATAACATTTATAGGGTACAAGTGGGTAGAGAGTGCTACCAAGATTTGCACTGTTGTAGTCAGCTTTCAAGAAGGTGACTTACTAACAGCTGGGCTCATAAGCTTACATTGTAAAGGGTTGACAGAGATAACAAATGACGGCAGGACTGGGGTTAGAAAAGGTTATTATATGCACCACTGGAAAGTAGAGTCTCAAAGAGCACCTGAAACTTTCAAAACTAGGGGAGAGTCTTGTGAAGCGAGGCAGAGAGTTTTACAAAATAGGGTCCAGTCTGGAGTTTCCCTTGATATCTCTCATACTGTTCTTATACACATATTACTACTTACAGTGCTATTAAAAAAAATCAATTTTTTAAAAAAAACATTTTGTCTGCAATTGCTGTTCAAAAACCACATGGACATGTCTTAGACACACATATACCCTTATCATGCTCCAAAATTTTCCATCTCCGGTAAACCCTGTTGACTGTGATAAGACATTTCTACATACACAACACATTGTTTTTCATGATAATTTGAATATATGAAAAATTACAATTATTCACAGAGGTTTAACTCAAACATAAAAGATTTCATATGGCGTTCATGCACGTATACAAGCTTTTACGTGACTGTCACAAGTATCTAGATTTTGTGTACAGTGTGTATCCATGCACGTGAATTATGGGTCCAATTGATTTGTTGCATTTTATTTAGAATAAGAATAAAAATATGCATAAGGCTTGAGCACTCACATAAGACTACAGCAGTATGAACATGCATTTTTGCAGAATACGCATGTACTCATCTGGCGTTTCATATTTGAAATTGTTGATAGTAATTTGGGTGCTAGCAGGAAATTCGAAAATCACACTAGTCAATAGAATGCTATTTTTATTTGTAATATGATTTTTTTTGGAGCCACAATTGGCAATTCAAAATATTCAAATAACATATAATGTACCTATATTTAATTGATGCATACAGAAGCATTTTTTACATTTTATTTTTCATCCTGAACCAAACTAAGAAAATATCAACAAAAATACAAGTTATAAAAAAATCTGTATTTACTGGATAACAGATTACACAATACACAACTTACTGCAATTACCTTGAACCACAAACAATTACATCATTTAGACTGTAGATCTTATATAACTGTACATTGATGGTGATGTTCTATATAAACCTGTAAAGAAAGCATTCTCCATACAACTATACAGAAAAATACCGTAAAAAAATGTAGCTTTAGAAGTAAAATTCACTCATTTGCAATAAAAGTAGATTCACTTCAAATAGTCAGTTGTGTTACACATGGTAAAGAAACATATGGCCTGAAGTTCAGGGTTTACTATTTATTAAAAGAAAGTTCTTTACATTTAGATACTCAAATATCAGTAGCCTGTTACTTGAGCTTTTTGTAAATTCTTAAACCCCTTAATATTTTTCTGTGGTTATAATCTTTGAGAAAGCACTGATAACAGGACACAAAATGTGTCCGATTGTTGTGAGCTTGAATATTATGTGCTCCTCAGCATTGTATTTTATGCTTTTTTTTCTATGATCAAAAGAAGAAAGGGTTTTCCTCATACAAATAAGGGCACTTGGATATAGTTATATCACTGTAATCTACACATGATGCTCCCATGAGCCTCTACTCAAATAAATGCACATTTATTCACACCAGATGATCACCTGACTATTAAAAGCTTATATAGAGCTTTATTTAACCCCTTAGCCCAATAAGACGTATATATATATATATATATATATATATATATATATATATATATATATATACATTGTCCGGAACTTTGCTTATCATACCGCATGATGTATATATACGTCGGAGCAGCAGGAAGCCCCAGCAGTTTCGGTTGTTAAGTTACAGCCGAAAGATGGAGTTCCTGAGCTTCAGGCATCTGCCTGCACAGTAGCGGACCTACTTAACAGAGGTCCCTGGTGCAAGATTTTTCCGGGGCCCCCCAAAGGTAACTCAGTAGAGAGCAAAAGTATTAATTCACAGTCTGCTCTGTATAATGATTTTGAGAATAGATAGATCTACAACCTGCACTAATAAAAGGTTCCCCTGGATTAGGATTGTAAACATTCTGCACACACCTATGTATAGACTGGCTGTTATGGGCCCCCTACAGCTCTTGGGCCCTGTTGAGACTGCACCTGCTGCACCAATGGTAGTTCCACCCCTGTGCCTGCATATGGAACCAGAGTATGATCAGTGGTCCGCTTCCATATGAGGGCAGATGCCAGATCGTTACAGACGGTGACACTGTCTGTGTCCCCATCTGTAACAATCATCTGTTGGTGCCGGCTGGAGGTGTGGGAGGGAATACGGGAGGCGGGTGGGCAGCCCAGCAGCGGAGGGGGGAGGGAGTGGGAGGGTCCTACACTGCAGAAAATAAAAAAATAAAGGGAGAGTGTGAGAAGGGGCACTATGCTACATAAAAAAGGTGGGGTAGGGGGTCCCTAACTAATGATCAGGTGGAAAGGGGGAGGTGGAGGGGTTGCTACACTACAGAAAATAAAAAAATATTATTAAAATAAATAAATAATAACTAAATAATTGCATTTTATAGGTACTGGCAGACAGCTGCCAGTACCTAAGATGGCGGACATAGGGGGGGAGGGTTAGAGAGCTCTTTGGGAGGGATGAGGGAGGTTGGAGGGGAAAATATATTTATAAACATTTTTTGAAATTTTATTTATATTTTTTTTAAAATAATTTTTATTGAGGCAATATAGAAATACAGATATTCCGTATAATACAATTTGTAAGCTTAGCAGGTATCACAATGGACATATGTTATGGAACAGCATAAATAATACAAGATACCGTATTCTGTAAGGATCAATGAATGAACAAACAGTACAATGCCTCATTTTTTAAACTTATTTTTTAACAATATGAAAATTGATATATATCCCCATAGCCAATATTAGAACAACTAACGTATTGTTGTCCCAAAGAAGTAGATATAGGCCTCTCATGGACCTCTAAGAAGATATCTTTAGCTAAGGGGAGGTTTGGGGGAAATGTAGAAAAAAAAAGAAATAGGGTATTCGAGGGATGCATTTTCCTATATTTACCAAGGTAAACTGAGTGGGGGGGGCGGAGCTAGTATTACTATAAAAAGGGGTAACTGATGTAAATAGTAGTGTATCATCAATATTTAAATATAGGGTAACTTCTCTAGGGAAAGGGGGTTATAATTACTTATAGCTAGGGGAGTTAGCGGTAAAGTGGTTAGAGGGCTAAGATATATATGGAAATCGCCATCATCAGTGTTACAAAATCCAGAACATAATAAGAGGACCTAATGAACAACATGTTAATACTTTGTCCAGTAAATGGTAGGCCTTCCAGTGGGTTTAGGAGATCGCCCTCGGACCTTATGTATCTACAAAACTTTACTACAATTGAAAGTATCTTGAAGCTAGTGAGACCACTTATTTGTCCCATATGTAAAACCTCAGTTTTCTAGTGTTGTAATAATATTTGTTGAACATTGTGATGAGATGCTGAGGACTATACCATTTTCCTTGTTGAGTAAAGGGGAGGTATTTAAAGCTAGTAGGACCATAATAGTACTATAATACTTACAGAAAATTGGATAGGGTAAGGTTTTGTCAAAGGTGTCCCAACGGGGTATAGATACACACCCACCTAACATATATAAAAGAAAAATATGGCTATGTGTCTCAATTACAGTAGTAGCTAAGTCTAATATCCTGAGAGATAATTGCAGCCCAGTAAGAATATTTATGTTGTGTTGCGGCAGCTTGTTATGTTAACAACAATTCATGTCCATGATAACAAGATAGGAGCAACATACAGTGTAGATGTGTTTTTACCATTTCTGGAACAGAAACTAAAACTAGCACATCCTACTATAGCAAGAAAACTATACTCTTTGCTGTAAAATCAGTAACTCTTAATATGTAATTTTCTATCACAATATGTAGGAATTCGAGGTTCATACATGTATTTAGGTACAAATTCAGTCTAATCAAACTAGCAGGTCGTGATATAGAATATACTACAAGTGTTCTTACTGGGATAAGCCCACATTACTGATTACAAATATCTGAGTCATTACCCGATGCCGAGTCTGCATATTTTATCTGCAAATAATTGCAGTCCAGGGAGAATAAAGTTCTTGCGCCTGTATCTGATGGTAGGTAGCGCAGACACATACAGAGTTTGTCCCCATACCGCTCCACTCCATCCGACTCGGGCCACTAGATATTCGGTGTAGAGCCTATTGCAGAGCCTATCTGGGCTTCCGATTGTGATATTTCCCCAGGTAAGTGGGCAGGGATCTTCTTCATCCCCGTCTTGTATACAGCATATGCAGATCATCATACTTATCGCTGTTGTCGCCCACTTTATCTTCTACAGCTTTTATGCCGGTTTTCTGTAGGGCCCACTCTATCAGCACATGGCAGATTTAAGACCCGCTCCTGGGGTTCAGCCGCATCCCCCAGAAAGCAGGTAATTGAGAGGGAGTCCTCTAAACTGCAAGAAGTGATTGGGGAATTCCCTGGGTCATCCAGGTTATGTGTATGATACAGGGGAAATAGGGTAGATCTCAGGCTGCACATAGGCTCCTCACCGCTTGCTGTCTCCGAGATAGTGGCATTTTCAAGGTGGGCACACTGTAGAAGGTCATCCAACCTTTGTAGTAACAATTCCTCAAACTTTTCAAAAAGTTCTAGCAATGTTGCAGATCTATCTTCCATAATAAAGATATAACTTTTGCAAGAGGGTCGATTGGAGCTCTAATGGCTTTTTCAAATCTTCTGGGATGGGAGGAATCCAGCTGTCTAGTCCTCAAAAACTTTAGTAGACAACTCTGCCACTTTACCGAAGAGCGTAGGTCAGGAGGTGATGCTTCTCAGTAAAATCATGTATAAGAGGCTCAAGTAGCATTTAAATTGAACTATTAGACTCCAAGAAGCTGATTATGGTCAGGAGCTCTGGAGGTACGCATCCTCAATAAAATATGCCTTCAGTTTTCATATTGGCAGACTGTCTACCAGTACCTTAAATGGGGGTGACCAGTAGGGGGGTGAGGGATGGAAGAGAACTGTTTTGGAGGGATCAGGTAAGGAGCAGGTGGTAGGAGGTGTCAGGTGGGAGGATAATCTCTACACTAAGGCTAAAATCAACCTTACAAGCTACCTGATTAACCCCTTCACTGCCGGGAATAATAGAAGTGTCATGCACAGCTGTAGTTAGCAGCCTTTTAATTACCAAAAACTAATGGCAAAGCTATGCATATCTGCTATTTCTGAACAAAGGGGATACCAGAGAAATGTTTACAATCATTTGTGCAATGATTGCACAAGCGATATGCAAATAATTTTAGAAACATGTTATGTTTTTATGTACATAAAAACATAACATTGATGTCGTGGATTAACCATAGCTTTACACAAACATGCTAAAATAAAAGAAAACATATCACAAAAGAAAACAAAAGAAAAGTCAATGTATTCCTGTTTCAATACCCAGTGTATACAAAGCATAGTTATACATATGGTAAATAAATATTATAAACCTGTCAGAGTTCTTTCCCTCACTGTAGCAATTACATATAGAGTGGATTTGTAATAAGTTAAGAAATACAATTTCCTGTATATGCAAATTAAAAATAAACAAAAGCAAAATAAATAAATAAATAAGGTTATGTTTCTAATGACAAAATTTAATCATAATTTGGAACTTTTGTCTCCATTTACATAAATAACTAATTCCCTTGAATGATAAATATGGGATTTAATAATGTGTCTGTCTAATAATTTGTAATCCATCTCTGTCTGTCTATCTGTGTCTGCCTGTCTATCTGTTTCCGTCTGCCTGATTAAATAAAAACATATTTGTTTGTTTCTAAATAAAAACATATTTGTAACAAAAAATAAATCATAATTTGGAACTTTTATTTGTACAAAAAAAACAAAACATTCCCTTGAATGGTAAACATGGGATTTAGAAATTTGCCTGTATAATAATTTGTAGTCATTCAATCAATCAATCAATCAATCAATCAATCAATCTATCCACTTTAAGTATAGGTTCCTCCCCCAGAAAAAAAAAAAATGTAAAGTACCATTAAAGAACTTTTTATTGGGTTCTGGCCTTGAGTATGTTAACCAGGGTTGAGACTGCTCTATTCCACAAAGCCTGCTGGAGGGAGGGCATTAATAGCGTGTTCTTGCTAGACTTGTGCTATTATGTCCTGAAAAAACCCTTAACGACCAGTGACATACAGGGTACATTGTGGTCATTAAGGGGTTAAAGAGAATAACAAAGTGATGGGACAAAAATTGACACCAGCGTGTATTCAGTATTACTAGAAGATTCCTTAAAAAAGGAAAAATATTTTGTTCAGTCATCAAATCAACTATGTATAGATAAAATATCTATTGCTATAAAGCAGATGCAGCCTTTTCTTTTGACTGATTTTGTTTTATCTCTCCAGCAGATGTCCTCATGGCATAGTGGACAGAAATCGAATAGCAACAACATATTTATTTATTGAAATACCTTATAAATAAATATATATTCTCATATATTGTAAAATTGAAGACATATTTTTATATATTTTATGCATCAATTTTAATTGAGTATATTATAAATAGTTATACAAAGCACTTGTTTTGCTAAAATAATAAATTAATAATTTTATATAAAAATACCCTGCTTATATTTATGACAAAATACAGTTTTATTTCACAGTCCATGTATGTGCTGTTTTTTCATATACTAAAGCAGTGCAAGAAATTACTTTTATTTTGTATCTGCTCCAAAATAATTTAGAAATGTATTATGATTTATATATTTTATAACCAATTTATAAAAATTATATCACTCGTAAATCTTAAATGATGTGCAAATAAAAGTGATAATACAAATAATACTAGTAATGTTTTTGCTTAAAAAGGGACTCTCAAGTCAAAATTAAACTTTCATGATTCAGATAGAGCAGGCAATTTTAAACAACTTTCCAATTTACTTCCATTAACAAAATGTGCACAGTCTTTTAATATTTACACTTTTTGAGTCACTAGCTCTTACTGAGCATGTGCAAGAATTCACAGAATAGACTAATATGCATGTGTGATTGGCTGATGGCTGTCACATGATACACGGGGAGTATAAATAAACATAAGTGAAAAGTGTCAGAAAAAAGCTACTACGCATTTGAAGTTCCAGCTTATGCATTTGCACAGGATTTTTTTATATTTATATTTTGCAAATGTCTTGCATTACATAATAATGTTGTACTTGTATATTTAACTGAAAATTCAGAAGACACCGGCATAAAGCAAATGTAATTATAGAGTAATCTGCAAAACAGACTTGATTTGCCTTTTGAATCTTGTTTGTCATTAAAATATATGATTCTCTGTTTCTAAGATCAGTGCTGATTTTACCTCTAAAGTTGCAGAATCTTCTTGCTCTCAGCCATTGGTGTAGACAGGAATCTGATGAACAATGGTACAAGGGGTACTGGGATGTTCAGGCACCCTACTTCATGAATGTAGAACCCCAAAACTGGAAAGGTGCCAACTGCCTTACAATTTTTTTTTGCATGTCCAATGCTCTATCTAAGACAAGGAGAGAGGTAAAGAGAAGAGAGATTGTAAAATAATAGAATAAATGATTAGTAAAATATGAGTTCCACCACCTTGAGATGTATTTTGACCTAGGCAAACTAGGTCTGTCTCTAGGGCAGAAGATTTATGGAGACAGCACATTTTGAGGGGAGGTTCTGTGCCATGGTTCCTCAGCCTGTCCCACTGCTATGTTCTCCAAATGTTTTATTTATTTATTTACAAATCAATTATATCTAGTTGTATATGAGGTGTATGACATCTCCATGTATCCTTAACCTTTGGTGAGAAATGTATCAGGTAAGTAGGAGCTGATTTTTGGGATTGAGGGTTAGCAGATTTATCTGTGCCTAGGAAAGCACAACAACTAGGCATCACTGTCACCACAGTATCACATTGTACGGTTGATTTTAGCGTTGTGAAGTTTTCAGCTATCAAAGATAATAGGGGATGGTAATGGGTCTGTATATCACATTAAGGATACACCTCTCATGTCCTTTGGCACAGATTACTCCGGAGCTTCTGGGCTTTTTGCCAAGCAGCAATTCTGCTTCTTTCTACTACAAACCAGCCAAAATATATAATTCTATTTAAGAAGATTCGATGAATTCCAAATGGGTCATTTAAATGGTTTATTTGTGAAACAATAAATGCAATAAATTAGAGAAAGAGCATAGTTGCCATACTTGTTCAGCCAGACAAGAAAAGGGGCCCTTAAACATCTACCTGATTTGTTTAAAGGGAAAGTCAAGTAAAAATTAAACTTTTATGATTAAGATTTGGCATGCAAAATTTAAACAACTTTCCAATTTACTTTTATCATCAAATTTGCTTTGTTTCTCTTGGTATTCTTTGTAGAAAGCTAAACCTAGGTGGGCTCATATGTTAATTTCTAAGCCCTTGAAGGCCGCCTCTAATCTCAGTGCATTTTAACAGTTTTAACAGTTTAGCATATTAACAGTTTAGACAGTGCTAGATCATGTGTGTCATGTCGATAAGATTGTGCTCATTTATGTGAAGTTAGTTATGAGTCAGCACTGATTGGCTGAAATGCAAGCCTGATAAAAGCACTGAGATAAGGGGGCAGTCTGCAGAGACTTAGATACAAGGGCGAAACTACAGGGGGTGCAGAGGTCGCAATTTGGGGCCCAGCTTAAAAAAAAACGTTGACCTATCACTGCCTGCACTGATATCATGTGAGTGTGACATGATGCTTCACTAGTGTCTCTGACTACAGGGGTTAGTCTTTCTGTTTTACCCATTGGTGTTTATGTGTGTGTGTGTATGTATGTGACTGTGTGTGCATTTATGCATGTATGTATATGTGTGTGTGTATGTTTGTGGAACCAGCAAATTACAGACCTTGTTACTACAGCATGGGGGGAGGGGGTAAACAGTGTCACTATACAGTACCACTATATACAGTATGGGGGGCTGGACCATGTCACAGACTACTGTGGTCTCTTTATAAAGTACTGGGGCAGGTAGGGGCAAGCCAGTCATCTCACCGGCAGATTACAGACTGTGTCACTGACTCACTATATACAGTACTGGTGGGTTAAACAGTGTCACTATATACAGTAATAGGGGGTCAGACCATCTCACAGACTGTGGGCACAGGGTACCTTCTTTTGCAGACATTTAATCTTATTCACATTTTTTTTCTGTGTTAAATGTTAAAAAAAAAAAAAAGATATGTGTCAAATTCACTTTTTTTTTTTTTTTTGGGGGGGGGCTTCTTAGATTCTTGCACCTGGGCCCTGTGGTTTCTAGTTACGCCTCTGCTTAGATACAAGGTAATAACAAACATATATTAATATAACAGTGTTGGTTATGCAAAACTGGGGAATGGGGATTGAGGGAATTATCTATCTTTTTAAACAATAACACTTTCGAAGTAGACTGTCCCCTTAATATTTAATTAACAGAAGCCTGAAGAAACAGACAGCAGTCTGAGAAACGCGTAGCTATCTGTGTTTTTTAATTATCAGTGTCATTTGGTTGACATCTGTGTTTTATATATACCATTAAATTGGGGAATTTTAACCTTTTCTAAGAGTCTGAGCTTATTCAATCCATTGAGGACACCGGAGAGACCGGTATACACGCTGTGCCAGTGAGCTGGGATACTGCAAATTCCCAGTCTGCTTCATTTAGCACAATTGGGTGCTGCTCCACTTGTGAGTATCTTTTTGGCATTCACATTATCCATTTGTACAAACTATATCACACTAGGAGGCACCTTTGTTTTGTGATTCCTTTTCACAGTGACAATTTTGAAGTAGACTGTCCCCTTAATATCTAATCAGCATCACCTTTTCATCACTTTTGTCTTAGAAAAGCACATGTGAGGATCAGGTGCCCCTAAACATCTGCCTAATTTGTCAACTTCTAATGAGCTTTTCACAAATGTTATCCTTCTCTTTTACTATATTGCTTTTGTCAGTCCTTTAAGTCCCGTTGTTCTGTTTCCCTCTGCAGTCAAGTAATACATACTACATTAAAAGATGTATAAATATGTTAAGTAAATATTTTTAGATACTATTTTTTTAACACAGTTATTGGATTTGATAGAATAAATTATAGTTTGATAGAGTCATGTATTTATAAATGTGCTTTTATGTTGTAACCACTAGAGGGAGTTAAAGACCCAGGTGACTTCTTTACTCTTTGTAAAATGGATTTTTGGCTTTAGTAAATATATAAGCAATTCTTGCACATTATACCTAATTTGATGACAATATCAAAACTGTTGATTATAGTTATTGATTTTTTAATTTAAAGTGTTCTTTGTTGTATTTTAAACGTAGAAAGTGGATTCCTATTTAAAAAATACTATCGCTATAGTAGTCAAAGAAGCTTGTTTGTTTCAAGTCATGTGATTATACAACTGGATATTGTGATTGGTTGTTTGGCACATGAACGTTGAAGAACTTTATATAGAGACTTTGGGGCCAATTTATTACAGTGCGGACGGACATGATACGATGTAGCGTATCATGTCCGCCGCACATCGATAAATGCCGACAGCATATGCTGTTGGCATTTATCATTGCACAAGCAGTTCTTGTGAACTGCTTGTGCAATGCCGCCCCTGCAGATTTGCAGCCAATCGGCCACTAGCAGGGGGTGTCAATCAGCCCGATCATATAGGATCGGACAGATTGATGTCTGCGGCATCAGAGCAGGCGGACAAGTTACTGCTTCATAACGGCTGTTTCTGGCAAGCCTGAAGGCTCGCACAGAAACAGGGGCATCAAGCTCCATTTGGAGCTTGATAATTCGGCCCCTTTGGCTGTTTGAGTAATGTTGAGTTGTAAACCATATCCTCACAAGATTAAGGGGACAGGCTATCCTTATGCATATGAGGCATATATGTGTAGAAGCTGATATTAATAAAATATTATGTGAACACCACTATGTAAAAACGGAAGATATCTTACCTTAAAGGGACAGTCAACACCACAATGTGTGTTGTTTTAAAAGATAGATAATCCCTTTATTACCCATTCCCCAGTTTTACATAACCAACACGGTTATATTAATATACTTTTTAGCTCTGTGATTACCTTGTATCTAAGCATCTTCTGACAGCCCCCTGATCACATGACTTTTTATTTATTATCTATTGACTTTCATTTTAGCCAATTAGTGCAGTGTATGCCACAAGCCATGGGCGTGATCACAATTTTATCTATATGGTTTACTTGAACTAGCTCTCCCCTGTTGAGAAAAGCAAATACAAAAGCATGTGATTAGAGGCGGCCTTTAAGGGCTTAGAAATGATCATATGAGCCTTCCTAGGTTTAGCTTTCAACTAAGAATACCAAGAGAGCAAAGCAAAATTGGTGATAAAAGTAAATTGGAAAGTTGTTTAAAATTACATTCTCTATTTGAAACATGAAAGGTTTTTTTGGACTTGACTGTCCCTTTAAGATTTCCCCAGTAGCTACATTCCATAAAGGGACATGACACTTATATTTTTCTTTCATGATTCAGATAGAACATACAATTATAAACAACTTCCTTTTTCACTTCTAGTTTACTCTGAAATCTAATGAAAATCATGGTGAAAACCTGTAAGATTATGAAGCCATCCCATAAGATTAGAGCAAAGCAATGTCTGAATGATTGGCCGGTCAATGTTTTTACCATGCAAATAATATTAGGATCTACATTTTTAATAAAGAAGAACGCACGTGTACATCATTTTGTTTCCACACAGCTTCATCAGGGATAAAGAAAAAAAATATATATGTGACATATCCTGTAAAAGCTTTTTTTCCTTACAAAGATATCTAGTGATATTGGTTCCATATATTTATTAAGATTTTTTTAATTATTTTTGGTATTTGATCATTTTTAATCTCGTAAAGTGTTTGAAGGCATATGCAATTTACTTGTATTTGGTATACAAATGAGATATACACACCATTTTTATTTACACCCGATGAAACAGACATCAGTACTATGGCTGAGAAATGCATTGTTTGTATCTGCTTTTTAAATACAAATTCTTGTTTTTGTAAGACATTCTATATTCAGTTATTCCAATGAATTCATAAACTCTACACCAGTGTGGTGTTTGTGCAGAAGAAGCCTAAGATATAGTCAGCTGGGAGGCTAGTTTAATATCTCTCTTTGATCTAATTCTAGCTCGTGAAATGCGTCAGAGGTCATTTCTGTGGTTGTGTGTTTCATTTTCTTAAATGTACTTGCTTTCATGGAATATAAAGGCTTTTGATGTTTTGGTAACTTTGTTTCTATGTATTTTTTCCCTCCATACCAGGGCAACTTTGTATCTACACGAAAAATACTGTGGCTGTGCATTCTAGAAGTTGTGGCTCATACACATTGTGATCAAGAAGAAGTATCCCTTCACACCAGTTGTATGGAGACTGGAAACGTCTTATTAGAATATACAGATCACATTGCTGTCTGTTGGGATACAGTTGTTTCATGGAATCTGTGTAAAAACAATACTTACTGGATCATATTTGCTATTAAAGGAACATTACACAATGTAATATTGTTACTCTAATGATTTATTTAACTGGCCTCACTGAAGGAAACAAGAAAACAGGCTTTTACAATTATAGAAACCTTGGGTACAACCTTGCAACTCACTTTACATTATAGACAGCTCTTTTTGAAAGTTCTTTATTAGTTCTTGTGACGGTATAACCTCTGAAACGCGTTGATCTATTTTATTTGTTTTAATACATTTTTATTTTTGGATTATATATACATTTTAATAAGGAAGATTGATCACTGACATCTTCGAGTGTTGTATTATAAGGCGCAGCACCCAAAAGCAGTTAAATCCTGGTGCAGCTTCATCCCTAAAGAGGAACGGAAATGCCAATTTGATAACAGATGTTTCTATACAGTAAAAGAATAGCCGGGGCAGGCAGCGACCTCTTTAATTTCTATTTTATGATCTCTGCACTTTATTATTTTTTATAGTCTTCTCATATTACTTTATGGAATACAATTTTATACTTATTTTTTAATATTTAGGCAGCTAATACAATTTAAAAAAAATGCATCTATATATTATTCTCCGGCTAACAGGACACTATAACAAATTAAATTTAATGTTCAATGTCCCTTTAAAGTAACGGACATTTCCTATAGACATATACAGATTAGTCCAACCATCAAGTAAGGACTAACTGAACCAGCAAGTGTTTATATTAGACTATTAGGCCCCTATTTAACAAAGGTCTTGCGGACCTGATCCGACAGTGTGGATCAGGTCCGCAAGACCTCGCTGAATGCGGAGAGCAATAAGCTTTCCATATTCAGCATTGCACCAGCAGCTAACAAGAGCTGCTGGTGCAACGCCGCCCCCTGCAGACTCGCGGCCAATAGGCAGGGAGCTGTCAATCAACCTGATCGTACTCGATCGGGTTGAATTGTGGTGATTCCTGTCCGCCTGTTCAGAGCAGGCGGACAGGGTTATGGAGCAGCGGTCTTTGTGACCGCTGCTTCATAACTGCTGTTTCTGGCGAGTCTGAAGACACGGGCCGTCAAGCTCCTTTCGAAGCTTGATAGATAGGCCCCTTAGACTGCATCTCTTTAATATATCACACTTGCTATTTTGTTTGTGTTTCCTGTTGTTTGTGATTGATATTATATTAATATCCCAACCTATGTGAATAGAATCTTATGTTTCTGTAATTATGCCCCTTCTTTTGTTACTGTCACTTTGGAAGAAGTTATCTTACATGAGCATTCCATACAGCAGAGAGGATGCCTACAAATATCCCTACCAGTCATTTGTTGGTACAAGACACACACTACAAAAGCAACGACCGGTTGGAAGATTTATACATGGTGGGATATTCTCCCTTTCCTTGGGTGTGATATATTTTTATCACAACATATTTGATTCTAAAGTCTTTGAAACAACTCAGTACTCTCCACTAAACATTTTGCCAGCCAGGTGGCCTTATGAAGTAGCTGAGTGGGGGCAGTGTAATACATTGTAATATAATAACATTTTCTTCTATATAAAACACAAATTAATTGCATTATTTAAAGGGATAGGAAACTCCAACGTTTTCTTTCAGGATTCAGATTCAAATTTGCTTCATTCTCTTGTTATCCTATGGTGAAGGCGCAGCAATGCACTAATGACAGCTAGTTAAAATGACATGCTCTATCTGAATCATGCAAGTTTAATATTGTATTTCCTATCCCTTTAACATAAATATATTTAATGATAATTTGTGCAATAAAGCAATACACATTGAACAATGTAATATTTGCTAATTATACCTGAATACTTACTCATATTTTAGCCAGGTGGTCAGTAAAATTAGCCGGGAGTTTCACCCATTAAAAAGGTCCTGGGTAGAATTTTAAATTTCATATCTAAAAAGACTACTGAAGCACCAGCATGTTTTCCTTTGTTCTGCATGTAAGATTACTACTGTAGAATCAAAATCTGCAGGGCTGAACTATCCTATTCATATATTGACTTTAGTTTTTACTCCTACAGACTAACATATAACTGGCATCGGCAATCGGTATCACAAAGGCAGTGCATGGACTTATGCTCGCACAATGGATATATTTTACTCCATTTTCAGCTCGCTACACATAGGCAGGCACAGCAACCCGTGCACACTTTAAAAAAGCAGCGTAAGTCTCTGGAAGGCTTAACAAACACCTAACGCATGCACAATTACATACATTTGAGCTGCATATATCAAACAGTTAAACTTTTCCTGGCCAATTAATTAATTAAACCAGTATCCGCCCTCTGCAAGTGAGTCAAGCAAATCGCAAACCGCACAACCTCTCGCCTGCAGCCTTAAAACACCTGACAGACAATGCAAACCCTGATTACCCACCATGTTTCCCTTACAGTCGGTTTGTGTGTCGGTTTATTAATTTCTTTCGGTTTTGATTTTTACATGTGAATTCAACATAAAAAATACTCTTTATTTTTAACTTACGCGTGCAATATACTGGCGACGCCAGAAATGTGTAGTTGTGCATATTTCTGAACCTGGCCAGTTTGGCCTACTTATGTCAGTATATCATATGGCAGCGTGTGTTATGTGATTTACCCGATGTGCAAGGTGAACTTACGGGCGACGTGGGTTTCAGCAGTTGCACTGAAAATTATGCAACATATATGGTTGTGCCCTTAATGTTGTGCCAGGCAGTGTGGCAGAGTGAGTGCTGGGTGTAATATAAGGTTCAGGGTAAAATATCCCATTAGAGAGTGGGCTGGATGCAAACAAGTATGATTTTAATCTTCTGTTTAATTGGTGGTTTAAAATGGTTAATTTTTAGGGATTATCAAGGTTCCAGAAACATTTGTATAATTCATCAAATCAATGTGTAGGATTATTCTGCAAAATTCACAATTTTCTATAAAACCATTGCAGGATTTGTACACAAATCAATAATATAGCCTGCACTTTCTGGTATGATAATATTGTCTAGAGATTGTTTGTTTTAAACAGATTTACCTATTTAAAAAAGATTTAAAAAATTTGAAAGTGCAGGTGGTTGGTATGTCTTGGGGTTTCTTTGACAAAACTAAGTAGTAGATTCCTAAATCTGGATATATAATTATTTGATGGTTCTCATACATGTGTGGTAGAGAGAAAAAAAACAGATAAACTACATTTATATATATATATATATATATATATATATATATATATATATATATATATATATATATATATACAGCCGTATGCAAAAGTTTAGGTACCCCTGACAATTTCCATGATTTTCATTTATAAATAATTGGGGGTTTGAATCAGCAATATAATTTTGATCTATCAAAAAGCTGAAGGACACAGTAATATTTCAGTATTGAAAAAAGGTTTATTGGATTAACAGAAAATGTGCAATATGCATCAAAACGAAATTAGACAGGTGCATAAAAGTGGGCACCCCAACAGAAATATTGCATCAATATTTAGTAGAGCCTCCTTTAGCAGAAATAACAGCCTCTAGATGCTTCCTATAGCCTGTAATGAGTGTCTGGATTCTGGATGAAGGAATTTTGGACCATTCCTCCTTGCAAAACATCTCCAGTTCAGTTAGGTTTGATGGTTGCCGAGCATGGACAGCCCGTTTCAAATCACCCCACAGATTTTCAATAAAATTTAGGTCTGGGGACTGGGATGGCCATTCCAGAACATTGTACATGTTCCTCTGCATAAATGCCCAGAGTAGATTTTGAGCAGTGTTTTGGGTTGTTGTCTTGTTGAAATATCCAGCCCCGGCGTAACTTCAACTTTGTGACTAATTCCTTAACATTATTCTTAGGTATCTGCTGATATTGAGTGGAATCCATGCAAACCTCAACTTTAACAAGATTCCCAGTACCGGCACTGGCCACACAGCCCCACAGCATGATGGAACATTCACAAATTTTACTGTGGGTTGCAAGTTTGTCTTGGAACGCTGTGTTCTTTTGCCACCACGCATAACACCCTTTGTTATGACCAAATAACTCAATCTTTGTTTCATCAGTCCACAGCACCTTCTTCCAAAATGAAGCTGGCTTGTCCAAAGGTGCATTTGAATACCTCAAGCGACTCTGTTTGTGGTGTGTGTGCAGAAAAGGCTTCTTCCGCATTCCTCTCCCATACAGCTTCTCCTTGTGCAAAGTGCGATGAATTGTTGAACGATGCACAGTGACAGCATCTGCAGCAAGATGATGTTGTAGGTCTTTGAAGGTGGTCTGTGGGCTGTTTTTGACCATTCTCACCATTCTTTGCCTTTGCCTCTCCGAAATTTTATGAGGCCCCCATGTTTCCACTCTTCAGAGGAGAGTCAAAGAGTCAAAGAGAACAACAACTTGCAATTGGCCACCTTAAATACCCTTTCTCATGATTGGATGCACCTGTCTATGAAGTTCAAGGCTTAATGGGCTCACCAAACCAATTTTGTGTTCCAATTAATATGTGCTAGGTAGTTAAAGGTATTCAAGCCAGCAAAATGACAAGGGTGCCCAAATTTATACACCTGCCTAATTTCGTTTTGATGCATATTGCACATTTTCTGTTAATCCAATAAACCTCATTTCACTACTGAAATATTACTGTGTCCTTCAGTTATTTGATAGATCAAAATGAAATGGCTGAATCAAACACCCAATTATTTATAAATGAAAATCATGGAAATTGTCAGGGGTGCCGAAACTTTTGCATACGACTGTATATACTGTATATATATACATATATATATATATATATATATATATATATATATATATATATATACAGTATATATAGAAGTGCAAAAGTCCAGCACTCTCTATACCCAAATTGCTCTGGGGTGCTTTGTTTGAATTTGTCTGATGACGGAATCACTTCCCAAAAATGGCGAGTGCTCTCTTTGGCCTTCATATATATATATGATATATATATATTTTTTTAAACTAATCTTAGAAGTTATATTGATCTGGAATTTTTATTGAATTTGGTTATTATACTGATAACTGATTTTTTTTTTACAACAGGATTTTTACCCTTCCTGCTATGTTCACTTTCATAGGTTCAAATCACACTCAAGAGAGTTAGTGATTTATTTTTTATTACATAATCGTCTTGTACAGCTTTCATATAATTTACCAAAATGTTCAAAGGAATGTATAACTCTTATAGTGGAGGTGCTTGTTAATCTGGTTTATATATAAAACTATGGGCATATTTATCAAGCTCCGTACGGAGCTTGATGCCCCGTGTTTCCGGCTAAAGACCGCTGCTCCATAACCTGTCCGCCTGCTCTGAGACCACAGACAGAAATTGCCAGAAGTCAACCCGATCGAATACGATCGGGTTGATTGACACCCCTGCTAGCGGCTGATTGCCCACAAATCTGCAGGGGCGGCATTGATAAATGCCAAGAGCGTATGCTGTCGGCATTTATCAATGTGCAGTGGACATGATCCACTATATCAGATCATGTCCACTCGCACAATCATAAATATGCCCCTTAGAGTTAAAGTTCATGATTAAACCTAAAAATAAAGAAAATGTCAAGTATCAGCAATTTGTTAACGGAAACCCGATTTTTTTTAAATTATGAACTATTTAAGGAAAAACTTGTGGGAAGGAGAGAGAGAGATTGAGAGAGAGAGGGAGAGAGAGAGAAGAGGAGACAGAAGGAGAGAGAGAATGAGAGAGGATAAAGAGTGAGGGGGAGAGAGAGGAGGAGAAAGAGATAATGAGAGGAGGAAGAGAGAGAGATAGAGAGAGATAGAAAGGAGAGAGACAGAGAGAGAAATAGAGAAGGAGAGAGAGAGAGGAGGAGAGAGAAGGAGAGAGAGAGAGAGAGAGAGAAGAAGAAGAAGAGATAGAGAGGAGAGAGAGAAGTAGAAGTAGAAAAAGAGAGAAGGAAAGAGAGACAGAGAGAGAAAGAGAGGGAGAGAGAGAGGGAGAAAGAAAGAGAGCGAGAGCGAGAGACTATTTACATTGCCAGCTCACTGATGTGTATGGCAAAATAATTGTTCAAAGGACACTAGTTTCTAATGAATACACTTTAAAAAAGGAGACAATTTACAACTAAAACGCAAAACTAGCAGGAAAATGATCTCACTATACATCATAAGAAATAATGGCCCAAAATGCATATTTGGGATTTGGAAATACACACTGGTAATCAGACTAAAGAAGCAGCTGATGATCTAGTTTGCTGCACTTTGGAATATCACAGTTACACTAAAGTTTCAATAAAGTCAACTGCGGACTATTAAGAAATCGGCTGAACATAAATTAAATACCCATATGGATGTACAAACTACAAATAAGATAACATTTAATTAAATCATGACAAATGGAAACATAAAAACATAATTATGTTATACAAAATTATATATAATCTGAAAATATCACTCAGTGACACAATCTGAAACTGTGAAGTGAACAGCCAAAAAGGAAATAGAAAATGAAAATATAAGTTATCATTGAATAAATATAAAATACAAAGCTATTTACTGATATATTCAATGTTATCTTTTAGGTTTATTTAATTAAACCATGTACATAAAAAACAACCAGATTTTGTCTTCAAATATGAAAAATGAATGTGGGTTTAAAGACAAATATATTAGTTTATATGAAAGTCTAATGTTCTTACTGATCTTCAATTGTTCACCTGGAAAACTCAGAAGCTCATGTAGGGTTTAATTACCACTTCTTTGCTGACAACTGCCAAATCTATTTCTAGCTTCTCTTTCTGGTTGATGTCACATTACTCCAAGGTGGAACTTTTATTGACTCTCCCTTCCAGCAACACCTGAATACCTAAAGTATCCATCACTGTTGACACCTTTGCTAAAACATCCTTACCCTACATATGATACCTTGAAGAATTGTTTGATCCTGCCATCAATTTTCCTCCTCTATCCAAAGAAATACTGTCACTTCCAACTGAGGAAAATGCCCATCCCTTGCTCAAAACATAGCAAACATCCTGGTCCTTAAAACATATCATGTATTGACTACTGCAACAGCCTAATTGGTTTATCTCTCAGCAGGTTTATCCACCTCATCCACTCTTCATCCTCCCCATATCACCTATGCCAGATAATACACTGATTTTTACTATCCTCCAGGATGAAATGCTAAATTCTAGCACACAATTCCTCTATAAAATTGCACCCCATTATATCTCAAAACTCATCTCTATATAAACTTCTAGACATCTCCTTTATTTTGCTTCTGACCTATAAGAAACACAAATAATATTTGATCTTTTTATATTTACTGAGTACCAAAAGGGCCAGTAACAACAAAAGGGTATTCCAGCCTCCAAAGTTAAAAAAAGACCTTTATTGTTTCACATAAGGTCTTTTTTAACTTTGGAGGCTGGAATACCCTTTTGTTGTTACTGGATTTCAATTTGGACGTTTAAAATGAAAGTTTCATGATTCAGACAGAGCTTGCAATTTTTTTTTTTTTTTTTTAAATTAATTTATATTATCTAATTTGCTTCCATTTCTTGGTGTCCTTTTTTAGCATTCTATCAGCGAGATTACGAGTTTTGCGTTAGGAGCTGTGCGGTGCTAACGAGCAGTTTTTTCTCACCGCTCACTTACCTGTAGCGCTGGTATTACAGGTTTTTACAAACCCGGCGTTAAAAGGCAAGAAGTGAGCTTAGAGCAAAATTGAGCTCCATACCGCACTCCAATACCAGCGCTGCTTAACTCAGCAGTGAGCTGGTTATATGTGCTCATGCACGGTTTCCACATAGACATCAATGGGGAGAGCCGGCTGAGAAAAAGTCAAACACCTGCAAAAAAGCAGCGTAAAAACTCAGTAACGCAGCCCCATTGATTCCTATGGGGAAACACATTTTATGTTTACACCTAACACCCTAACATGAACCCGAGTCTAAACACCCCTAATCTTACACTTATTAACCCCTAATCTTCCACCCCCAACATCGCCGACACCTACATTATTCTTATTAACCCCTAATCTTCCGCTCCGGACATCGCCGCCACCTACATTATACTTATTAACCCCTAATCTGCTGCCCCCAACATCGCTGACACCTACATTATATTTATTAACCCCTAATCTGCCGCACCAATGTCGCTGCAACCTACCTACACTTATTAACCACTAATCTGCCGTCCCAACGTCGTCGCTACTATAATAAATGTATTAACCCCTAAACCTAAGTCTAACCCTAACACCCCCTAACTTAAATATAATTGAACAGGCATGGAAGTTATTCTAGCTTTTGTTCTATATCAGGAGTGCTGTTCTCTTTCTCTTTTTTCACATTTATGTAAATTATTCTTGGTTCTCCCTAAGAGTAATGGGTAAGCTAGACGTGGAGCCCGTGCCAGACGTGGAGCCCGTGCACACATGCCCTTAGAGAGATACAACTGCACCTCACTGACGAGGCCCACAGAAGGCTGAAACGATCATCTGGGGTTGTTGCTTCCCTTGTTCAGAGAAGAATTGCCTGGTATTTCGGCGCTGGACTGTCATTGGGCAGGATCAGACTGATATGCTACAGGATATTTTTTCTCTGTGAAGGGGCATAGTGTGCTAAAAGAACTTGCACCCTGAGTTGCAAATATAAATGAACAGGCATGGAAGTTATTCTAGCTTTTTGTTCTATCTCAGGAGTGCTGTTCTCTTTCTCTTTTTTCATAAATATAATTAAAATAAATCTAAATAAAATTACTATCATTAACTACATTATTCCTATTTAAAACTAAATACTTACCTATAAAATAAACCCTAAGCTAGCTATAATATAACTAATAGTTACATTGTAGCTAGCTTAGGGTTCATTTTTATTTCACAGGCAAGTTTGTATTTATTTTAACTAGGTAGAATAGTTACTAAATAGTTATTAACTATTTAATAACTACCTAGCTAAAATAAATACAAATTTACCTGTAAAATAAAACCTAACCTAAGTTACACTAACAACTAACACTACACTACAATTAAATAAATTACCTACATTAAATACAATTAAATAAATTAAATTAAATTAGCAAAATTACAAAAACAAACAAACACTAAATTACAGAAAATAAAAAACAAATTACAGATCTTTAAACTAATTACAACTAATCTAATAGCCCTATCAAAATAAAAAAAGCCCCCCCCCCCAAAAAAAAAAACCCTAGCCTAAACTAAACTACCAATAGCCCTTAAAATGACCTTTTGCCGGGCATTGCCCCAAAGAAATCAGCTCTTTTACCTGAAAAAAAAAATACAAACAACCCCCCAAAAGTAAAACCCACCACCCACACAACCAACCCCCCAAATAAAATACTAACTAAAAAAAACCTAAGCTCCCCATTGCCCTGAAAAGGGCATTTGGATGAGCATTGCCCTTAAAAGGGCATTTAGCTTTATTGCAGGCCCAAAGCCCTAACCTAAAAAATAAACCCACCCAATACACCCTTAAAAAAATCCTAACACTAACCCCCGAAGATTCACTTACCGGGAGAAGTCTTCATCCAAGCGGCAAGAGGTCCTCAACGAAGCCGGCAGAAGTGGTCCTCCAGATGGGCAGAAGTGGTCCTCCAGATGGGCAGAAGCCTTCATTCAGACGGCATCTTCTATCTTCATCCTTCTGGCGCGGAGCGGCTCCATCTTCAAGACATCCGACGTGGAGCATCCTCTTCAAACTACGGCTTCTTCGTAATGAATAGCTCTTTAAGTGATGTCATCAAAGATGGCGTCCCTTAGATTCCGATTGGCTGATAGAATTCTATCAGCCAATCGGAATTAAGGTAGAAAAAATCCTATTGGCTGATGCAATCAGCCAATAGAATTGAGCTGGCATTCTATTGGCTGTTCCAATCAGCAGTGGTAGTGAAAAAGCAGGGTTAGGACCTGTTAATGCTGCTTTTTTACTTTACCGCAAAACTCGTAATCTAGCCGTATGTTAGGAACAGGAGCAGCAAAGCCATACTAGCAGCTAGCTGCTTATTGGTGGCTGCACTTATATGTTTTCAAAGCTAAATTAAATGAAAATGGGAAACAATAAATAATGAAAATATATTGCAAAGTTGTTTTAAACATGTTATATAAAATTATCAAGGTGTTCACTCTCCCTTTAAATTTTTTTTTTTTAATTATTATTATTTGCTGCATAAAAAAAGAGAACATTTTTAAAAGGTGTCCTTTTTTATATGTTTTTAAGCATTGTATGTTAAGTTAAATCAAATGTAAATGTTCCTTTGCTGTAAGACCTTCATCTGTAGTGCAGTCTCTGGGCTCCACCCTGATCTCAGTGAAGAAGGCTCAGGATTAGCACGATTCCCCAGCATGCTTGAGGTAAGTATCTCACCTTTAAATGCTAACTTAAAGGGATACTAAACCCACATTGTTTCTTTCATGATTCAGATAGAGCATGTTATTTTAAGCAACTTTCTAATTTACTCCTATTATCAATTTTTCTTTGCTCTCTTGGTATCTTTATTTAAAAAGCAAGAATGAAAGCTTAGGAACCAGTCCATATTAGGTTTAGCACCTGGGTAGCGCTTGCTGATTGGTTGCTGCATTTAGACACCAATCAGCAAGTGCTACCCAGGTGCTAAACCAAAAATGCTGGCTTCTAAACTTTCATTCCTACTTTTTCAAATAAAGATACCAAGAGAACTAAGACAAATTGATAATAGGAGTAAATTAGAAAGTTGCTTAAAATGACATGCTCTATCTAAATCATGAATTTACTAATAAATTTCATTAGAATATTGTATTTAAATTAGTTTGTGCATTTGTTCAGATATTCGTTTTGTGAAAATGAAACGCATATCCATATTCCGTATTTTTGTTATGAATATGTATCCTTAACTAAACAAAGGCATGTTTTGTTATTTTTAAAAACAAGTTCACAATTTGTCACTTGTGACATTTATGCTTACATTATTTTCTTGTTAGTTCTAAAGTCATCTTAACAACTTTAAAGTGACACTTTCTATGAAAAAAGTAAATATAAATTAACATGTTTAAAAGACAATCTTTCGCAGCATATTATTTTAAAGTACTTTGCAATATGTGTATTACAAAAAAGCCTGACTATGTTTTTTAAGTCTGAGATTGACACCAGTCTTGGAAACTAGACAGCCTCTGATTGATGCGTACATACCATGCACTTGTTTGCCTGTCAATCAAGCTCATGCATATAGCGTACTTAACAAATAGCGGCTAAGTGATCTAAAAGACTGACATTGCTCGGGATATAAAATGTATTGATCTTAGAGTAAAACAAAAAGGAAAAATAAACCATTTTGCAAAGCACATTAAAATATTGCGGCCTAGATTACAATTGGAGCTCAAAAATAATAGCACTATTGAGCTCTAACACCACTCACATTAAATCAATAGTGCTTCTATTCTTGTACTCATATTACAAATTGAAAGAAAAATATTACTCAAGAGAAAGTTGCAGACGTGCTAACATCTAGAGGTTAAATAGCGTTGCCAAGATAAGTCCCTTTAATAGGGTGCACTACAAATCCCTTTGCTGAAATGCAAGCTCAATACTATTGGCTAATTGGATCAGCCAATAAGATTAACACTTAATCCTATTGGCTAATTGCAACAGCCAATAGGATTTTTCCCCTTTAATTCCTATTGGCTGATCAAATTCTATCAGCCAATCGGAATGTAAGGGATATCATCTTGGATGACATCACTTAAAGGGAACCTTTAGTTGATGGCGACGATTGTAAGAAGAGGATGCTCCGCGCCGGATGTCTTGAAGATGGACCCGCTCCTCGCTGGATGGATGAAGATAGAAGATGCCGTTTGGATGAAGACTTCTGCCCGCTTGGATGAATACTTCTGCCGGCTTCGATGAGGACTTCTGCCCGCTTGGATGAAGACTTCTGTCATCTGTATGAGGATGGATGTCCGGTCTTCGAAAACTGTAAGTGGATCGTCAGGGGTTAGTGTTAGGTTTTTTTAAGGGTTTATTGGGTGGGTTTTATTTTTAACTTAAGGTTTGGGCACCGTAAAGAGCTAAATGCCCTTTTAAGGTCAATGTCCATCCAAATGCCCTTTTCAGGGCAATGGTTAGCATAGGTTTATTTAGATAGAATTTTATTTGGGGGGTTTGGTTGTGTGGGTGGTGGGTTTTACTGTTGGGGGGTGTTTGTATTTTTTTTAAAGGTAAAATAGTTGTTATTTTTGGGGCAATGCCCCGCAAAAGGCCCTTTTAAGGGCCATTGGCAGTTTAGTGTAGGCTAGGGTTTTTCTATTTTGGGGGGCCTTTTTTATGTTTATAGGGCTACTAGATTAGGAGTAATTTGTTTTTATTTTTGATAATTTTGTTTTTTATTTTGTGTAATTTAGTGTTTATTTTTTTGTAATTTAGATAATTGTATTTTATTAATTTAATTTATTTTATTTTATTGTAATGTTAGGTTTTAGAGTAAGGCAGGTTAGGTTTTATTTTACAGGTAACTTTGTATTTATTTTAGCTAGGTAGCTAGTAAATAGTTAATAACTATTTAATAACTAGTCTACCTAGTTAAAATAAATACAAATTTACCTGTGAAATAAAAATAAAACCTAAGATAGCTACAATATTATAACTATTAGTTATTTTGTAGCTAGCTTATGTTTTATTTTATAGGTAAGTATGCATTTAGTTTTAAATAGGAATTGTTTAGGTAATAATTGTAAGGTTTATTTAGATTTATTTTAATTATATTTAAGTTAGGGGGTGTTAGGGTTAGGGTTAGACTTAGGCTTAGGGTTACGTTAGGGTTAGGTTTAGGGGTTAATATATTTATGTAGTGATGTAGTTTAATTTAGTATATTTTGTTGTGGGGGGCTTGCAGTTTAGTGGTTAATAGGTTTATTATATCGGCAGGGTGGGTGGACGGCAGATTAGGGGTTAATAATATTTAAATAGTGGCGGTGATGTCCGGAGTGGCAGATTAGGGGTTAATACATGTATTATAGTGTTTGCGATGTGGGAGGGCCTCGGTTTAGGGGTTAATAGGTAGTTTATGGTTGTTAGTGTACTGTGTAACACTTTAGTTATGAGTTTTATGCTACAGCTTTGTAACGTAAAACTCATAACTGCTGACTTTAGATGGAGATATGGATCTTGTGGTTATAGAGTGTATCGCTCGCGTTTTAGCCTCACCGCAAAACTCGTAGTACCGGCGCTATGGGAGTCCCATTGAAAACGGACTTTTTTAAAAGTTCAGTACTGACGTTGCGTGACGGCCAAAAAGGTGTGAGGTACACCTATACTTGCAAGACTTGTAATAGCGGCATTAGGGAAAAAGCAGCGTTATGAAGCATAACAATGCTTTTTCATCCATAACGCAAAACTCATAATCTAGCTGAATGCTATTTAAACTTTTTTCATTTTAAAAAGAAAAAAATGGTGTCAATCAAAAAGGTGTTTGACTGGAAAGAGCTTTACTTCCAAACATGAACCGTGGCTTCAAGCAGCAGTATTCTGCAACTCATGTACGATGTTGTGACTGATTTCCCTTCCATGCTTGGAGTGCTCGTGGTGTTGCGGATCAGTCTGGAAAGTAGAAAAGAAGTACAGCACAGTATAAACACACTTTTTGCTTTGTGCTTTTTGCAAGTTTTGCCTGGTCATACATTCAGTTTATTTCTGGTACTGCAAGAGAATTGTGAGTGGCAGTTACAATTAAAACATTTTAACAAGGCTTCAACAACAATGTAGCCATACAATGCCGAGATTTACCAATACACCTGAGACTATGTTGTGTTTAAACATACATGTGCTGACATTAAAAATACATGTGCTGTCATTAAACATACATGTGCTGACATTAAACATTGTGCTGACATTAAACATACATGTGCTGTCATTAAACATGCATGTGCTGACATTAAACATACATGTGCTGTCATTAAACATACATGTGCTGACATTAAACATACATGTGCTGTCATTAAACATGCATGTGCTGACATTAAACATACATGTGCTGTCATTAAACATACATGTGCTGACATTAAACATACATGTGTTGACATTAAACATACATGTGTTGACATTAAACATGCATGTGTTGACATTAAACATACATGTGCTGACATTAAACATACATGTGCTGACATTAAACATTGTGCTGACATTAAACATGCATGTGCTGACATTAAACATGCATGTGCTGACATTAAACATACATGTGCTGATATTAAACATACATGTGCTGACATTAAACATACATGTGCTGACATGTGCTGACATTAAACATACATGTGCTGACATTAAACATGCATGTGCTGACATTAAACATACATGTGCTGACATGTGCTGACATTAAACATACATGTGCTGACATGTGCTGACATTAAACATACATGTGCTGACATTAAACATACATGTGCTGACATTAAACATACATGTGCTGTCATTAAACATGCATGTGCTGACATTAAACATACATGTGCTGACATTAAACATTGTGCTGACATTAAACATACATGTGCTGACATTAAACATACATGTGCTGACATTAAACATTGTGCTGACATTAAACATACATGTGCTGTCATTAAACATGTGCTGTCATTAAACATACATGTGCTGACATTAAACATTGTGCTGACATTAAACATACATGTGCTGACATTAAACATACATGTGCTGACATTAAACATACATGTGCTGACATTAAACATTGTGCTGACATTAAACATACATGTGCTGACATTAAACATACATGTGCTGACATTAAACATACCAAAGATGAAGTTTTAGGGTCAGAGTTATTATTTGTTTGGCAACTCTAGAGATGAAAAAAAGGAATTTTGCTAAATAATGTTCAATAACTGTATTTTCCATGGTTATTTTATAGAAACTGATTGTTAAAAGCAATGTTGTTTTTATAAAATACCATATAACTGATATGCAATGACTTTACTGAGCTATAATTTATTTTTTTAAATAAGTTTGTTAGTGTGATCTAATTGTGCATGTACTGAAATTTATGTAATTTGAGTTTTAAGGTATTACACAGCTATATTGTAATAATTTTGTGCTGACATATTTTTTATACTGGTACAATACACATTTCCATGTGTTAGTAACCCTAAGGCCATATTATTAAACATGTATAAGCAAAATGAAAAATAATATATTTTTTTAATCTACTGGACAGCATTTCGAGATCTGATTGTCAATTATTATCATCACTTTTGAAATATCTGCCATAATATACATACATTGTTTAAGCAGATTGAACATGAAAAATGTATAATCTCCTTTCATATTACTATGTAATTTAACCAATAATTCTTACAACTAAGTGCTTTATGTATAAAATGTATATCTTTAAAAATGTTTTAGATACATTCTCTTAGTGCTTAAAAGGCTTGGCTCAGAGTGCTTATAGGTACTATATACATGTACAACCATGAGCAAATACCGGGCAAAAATACAAGTCGCGCAGCAAATCAGTTACGAAAACACCGCACAGATTATGGCTTTTTCACATTTGGGGTTGTGCAGCTACTGCAAGTTGCAAAATAATTTATTTTGCGAGTTTGTTAAGGTGCGTTATCCCAAACAGCCAAATTGTGTGCGCATTCACATATTCCTCATAGAAGTCAATGGAGAAGACAAATAGAAAAAGAAAACACTAAAACTCTAATCTGTTGCGCAAAGCCCATGACGTATTCTGCTCATAAAGTGTGCATGAAAAAATATTTCATATTGCGAAAATGTTTTCGTAACAGAATATTTCTCTCTATATATGATGATTTTTGGACAGATATATCTATTTATAGCGAGATGTGTATATGAATATATATATCTAGATATCGCAAGATCTATATGTGAATATCTCTTTGAAAATCCCTCTGAGATATTGTTTAATGTGCATAAGATTGTAATGTAAAATCTTTTAATTATCTTCCTAGTTAAACATATCTCTATACATATAACTCCATGTTTCTCTATGTATGAGCATTTATGTCAATGTAAAATCCCTGCGTCGGCTAATCAAATCAGCCAATACAATTTCAGTAGCTCTCATCCTATTGGTGGATTTGAACAGCCAATAGAAAGAGAGCTACTGGAATTTCAAAAACCAAATCAGCCAATAGGAATGCAAGGGACGCCATTTTGAAAAGGCTCCCTTGCATTGAAGATTCAGTGTACGGCGGTGACCGTATGAAGAGGATGCTCCGCGCCGGATGTCTTCATGGATGGACCTGTTCCACGCCGCCGGGATGAAGATAGGAGACGCCGCCTGGATGAAGATAGAAGATGCCGTCTGGATGGATGAAGACCTTGCCATCTGGATGAAGACCTTGCCGCCTGGATGAAGACATCACCGCCTGGATGTCCGTACTTTAGAAATTGTAAGTGGATCTTCGGGGGTTAGTGTTAGTTTGTTTGTTTTTTACTTTTTTTGGTTGGGTTTTTTTTTAGATTAGTGTTTGGGCTTTTTATAAAAGAGCTGAATGCCCTTTTAAGGGCAATGTAAAAGAGCTGAATGCCCTTTTAAGAGCAATGACCATACAAATGCCCTTTTCAGGGCAATGAGTAGCTTAGGCTTTTTTTAGAGTTAGATTTTTTATTTTGGGGGGCTGGTTGGGTAGTGGGTTTTACTGTTGGGGGGTCTGTATTTTTTTACAGGTAAAAGAGCTGAATTCTTTAGGGCAATGTCCTACAAAAGGCCCTTTTAAGGGCTATTGGTAGTTTATTGTAGGCTAGGGTTTTTTTTATTTTTTTTGGGGGGGGCTTTCTTTTTATAGGGCTATTAGATTAGGTGTAATTGTTTTAATTTTGGATAATTTCAATTGTTATTTTTCATAATTTAGTGTATTTTTTGTTATTTAGTATTTTTTATTTCTTGTAATTTTAGACTTAATTTTTTTTAGTAGTGTTAGGTTTTTTAATGTTTAATTTAGTTTATTTAATTGGTAGATATTTTAATTTTATTATAATAGTTATATTAGGTTGATTTATAGTTTGAACTTAAGGATTTTTTAATTTAAGATAGGGATATTGTAATTTTAATTAAAAGTTAGGGGGTTGTTAGGTTTAGGGGTTAATAATATCATTTAGTTTTTTGCAATGTGGGGGGATGGCGTTTTAGGGGTTAATAGGTTTATTTAGTGGTGGTGATGTGGGAGGCCAGAGGTTTAGGGGTTAATAACTTTATTTAGTGGGGAGCGGCGGGGAACGGCGGAATGGGGGTTAATAGCTTTATTATAGTGTCGGCGATGTTGGGGGCGGGGGAATAGGGGTTAATAACTTTATTATAGTGGCATTGATGTCAAGGAGCGGCGGAATAGGGGTTAATAACTTTTATTAGTGGCGGCGATGAAGGCAGCAGCAGATTAGGGGTTAATACGTTTTAAATAGTGTTTGTGATGCGGGAGGGTGGCGGAATAGAGTTTAATAGGTAGTTTATGGGTGTTAGTGTACCTTGTAACATTTTAGTTATGAGTTTTGCGAAACATTTTTGTTGCGCAAAACTCATAACTACTGCTCTCAGATGGCGGAATGGATCGTGTCGGTATAGGCTGTAACGCGAACATTTTAGCCTCACCGCACAACCTGTAATACGGCGCTATGGAAATCCCACACAAAAACGTAATTTCTTGAGTGCGGGATTGACGTTGCATTATAGGCTAAAATGCTTGCAGTATAGCTATACCGACACGACTCCTGATGGCTGCATTACCATTTTTATGCTGAAATGGACATTTTTTCAGTGTTAAAATCGTAACGCACAACTCGTAATCTAGCCGTTAGGTAGGTATTGGGAACATGTCTGGAGAACTACAGACACTGCTACCACCTACTCCTCTTTCAAATGAAGAACATTGTTAAAATATTCTTGCAAAACTGCTGCCTTATAGTGCTCCAGACATGCACACTCCTGAGCTTACCTACCTGTTTTTTATTACAAAACAATAGAAAGGAGACTTTAAAAAAAAAATTATGTTCTATTTAAATCTTAAAAAAACATCTTTAGGTTTCATGTTTCATTAACATAATGCATAGAGGGAAGAAATCTGTAGCGTCCGCATCTTTATATTTCTTTCTCCTTGTTGTCTTCCTGTTATTTCTTACCTGCTACAGACTGGATACAAAATGAATTACAATAGAAGTTTCCAGGAATTTTACAATAAATTACAACAATATACTCAACACATTTTTTTTTTCAATAAGCAATGACATGACAAGAAGAAAATCTGATTATACGAGGATCAAAAGATTGAGAAGAATTTTATTTGTTTCAATTTCCCTTTGTCAATACTCATCAACACTGGTAGAAACAAATGTACCTTGCAAGGTTATTCTTGAAGATTATGTGACTTCTAATTATTTTATAAATCTGTATTTTATGCAGTCCAATGTGTTTCACTTAAAGGGACACTCAAGTTAAAATTAAACTTCATGATTCGGATACAGTATGAAATTTTAAACAACTTTCCAATTTACTTCCATTAACAAAATGTGCACAGTCTTTTTATAGTTACACTTTTTGAGTCACCAACTCCTACTGAGCATGTGCAAGAATTTACAGCATATACGTATATGCATTTGTGATTGGCTGATGGCTGTCACATGATACAGGGGAGTGTAAATAGACATAACTTTGCAATTTATTTAACAAAAATCTACTACTCATTTGAAGTTCAGACTAAGTGCTATTGCATTGTCTTCTTATCATGCATTTGTTGATTATGCAAATCTACAGTGTTGACTGGTCCTTTAAGGTATTTCTATTAGTGTTTTAAAAATGGGTTAAAATACAAGGAACTCCATTTAAAAGGACATGAAACCCAAACATTTTCTTTCATGATTGAGATAGATTATACATTTTTTAACAACTTTCCAATTTACTTCTGTTATCAATTTTGCTTCACTCTCTTTGTATCTTTTATTGAAGAAGCAGCAATGTACTCCTGGGAGCTTTCTCAACGCATTTGTAAGCCAATGAAAATGGGCATACAAGTTCAACCACCAATCAGCAGCTAGCTTCAAGCTCCTTAGCCTATCTAGATTTCCTTTTTAACAAAGGATACCAAGAGAATGAACCAAATTAGCTAATAGAAGTAAAATGTAAAGTTGTTTAAAATTGTAAGCTCTATCTGAATCATGAAAGTAACATTTTTGGTTTCATGTCCCTTTAAGAAGAGCTGATTGGACAAGGGTGTAAATCTCTGCCCCTGCCCACCTGTTATCGAGGCTAGTGGGCAACAATACGCTGCCTGCATTTATCATTGCACAAGCTCCTCCCTTCTTGAGTACAACCAATGTCGCACAAGCAGAATCTGTCAATCTTCTCAGTCAGAGAAATGCCTCAAGATTTGGTGTAGTAGGTTAAGAAACAAAGGTTTGATGACCGCTGCTTCTTAAAAGGACTGTAAACGCCTTAGAATTACAAGGCGTTTATGTTGTATAACTATAGAATAACATACTATTCTAGTCTTAACGTTTTTAAGACAACTTAAGGGCCAGATTACAAGTGGCGTGTTAAAAGTTACGCGTTGGCAAAAAGGGGGTTATCACAGGTGTTTGTGTGTCGGGTTTAGCGATCATATTACAAGTTGAAACTAAACGCAATCGCTTGAGCACAATCATGATTCATGCTAGGATCATTACCGTGTCCTTGCAGCTCTGGTTAACTGTTTTATGAAACAAAAAAGTGTCACAAAACACATCAAAAATACATTACAGTTACACTCATAAAATGTGTGTATATATGTATTTAATATGTGTATATATGTATTTAATATGTGTATATATGTATTTAATATGTGTATATATGTATTTACAGACATACATACACATACAAAAACATAGATACATATGAACAAATATATAGACATACTGTATTGGAGCCCGTTGCAGTTAAGTCGATCAAAACATGTGTAGGTATATGTTCAGCGGTGAACATAGCATACACTCTCGTATTGAGAAACAGTCTTGACAAAGGTCCCTGTGAGGACCGAAACGTTGACTGACTGAATTGATGAACAATTAATAAAATTTGTGTTAACTAAGTCCTGTGAGTGACTCACATGTTTCCTTGAAATTTCTACCTATCTACCTTAGATTGCACCCAGTCAATACACACTTACAGTGAGTGCTTGAATCCCAAAACTAAATATATATATATATATATATATATATATATATATATAGGTATAAATATATTTTTTGTGCAAAATACCATCCGATATATAGAGAAATATTTATTTATGAATAAATAGAACATATCATTCAATGTGAAGAACATTGGAATGTAAAATACAAATATTTTCATTGGATGAGGTGTCGTTCTTTGAGCAGCTGCTGATTGGTAAATACATTCTGAAGCACAAGTTTGATTGACAGGCACAGCAGTGCATGGCATGTATGCGTGCAGGGTGAGCATGTACCAATCAGCACGTTTAGGCTCTGAGATCAGCAAAAGGTGCATGCGCAAGGTGCTGATTTTGTAGATAACAAGTCATGGTCCTTTGCTATTTAGTCTTTTGGTCACATATTTTGCATTCTCAAGTTTTATGATTTACATTCATCCCTGTATATGGCCTCAATAAAAATATAACACGTGGACTGATTAATAAACGTTCTCATGGTATTTGGAAATATCTCAATATCTTTATTTAAAAAGCAAAAGGTTCATGTTATATTTTGAATGTCATAAATATTTACCCTTTTATTCATATATATCATAAAGACTCACAATTTTTATTGTTTTATATTTATGACAAAAACACAAAATGCTGTGGCTGAGAATACAATAAATAATGTAGTTTTTGTGACCAGGATTATAGAGGCAGTTGACACTGAAGGAGAAGCAACCTTTAGAAAAAAGAAAATTAAGTTTTATTGACCAACGTAAACTTGTATTGTACACTCTTTCTTGGTTGACAGGAAAGTAAAGATTTACGTTGTTCCAGGCATTATCTGTTTCTGCCTTTATTTCTTATGTTTTAACCTCCGGTGCTTTAGACTAAGACTTCCGCTATTGTGATACATTATTTACAGTAAGTGTAAATATTCCATTGCACATTACTAGACCTGTGCATTTCGTTTCGTTCCAAAATTAAATTCAGATGAATTTGTCAAATTCGGAGAAAACATCTGAATCAATCCGAAATGAACCAAAACAAATTTTTTCGCCATGCACTAGTCTACACATTACTGTGCGTAAATGGTTTTGTATAGAACAATACCACAGAATATTGTTTGATTCACAAACAAATGTTGCATTTTAGTTTTAGTTTTAGTAATGACAAAACATGAATTGAAATATTTTAACTTGAGATTTCATGGTTCAGTATCTGTCATAACCTGTAGCTATTTTATTCATAAAGGTTTCAAAGGGGCATAAAACTAAAATGTCTACTAATTTATATCATGCATATAAAAGAGCACTAGAGAGAATTAATGTGAGTTTAAAATGGAACAGGTTCCCTACTTGAGAAACTGTATGTCTCTGATTGTGGGGAGGGGGTAGTGGAAATCCTTATGCAATACTGCCCCTTGGTCTTACCCAACCAATAATGTGATAGCAGGGCCTGTCAATCACCCTGAACAAGAAAGTTTAGGGTGTTTGAACTTTGCCTCCTTTGAGGTGGTGGAAAATTGAATAAGAGGACAATATATTTAAGATATGTTTTATTAAATATTTTATCTAAGAGAGTTTTTTTATTCAGATAAGTTTTTTATACAATCTGGGCTAGATTGGAAGTGGAGCGCTATCTTAATGTGAACCCATAAAGGGGAAAATGTGCCCGTTTACGGGCATGCGTTAAATAACCAGCCATTACAAGTGACTGGTTAATGTGATGAAAAGCTTGCGGTTTAATTTTTTGCTAAGCGCAATTAACCAAGGTCAGACCTCTGGTTAAAAAATTAAAGTTTCCTCAAACCTCTGGTTAAAAATTAAAAGTTTCCCCAAATGCCCCCAAAATAGAGAGTACAGTACCATAAGAGAAATATATGTTTTTCAATCTATTAATGTCCGAGCGGACATGATACGATGTAGCGTATCATGTCCGCTTCACATTGATAAATGCAGACAGCATACGCTGTCGGCATTTATCATTGCACCAGCAGTTCTTGTGAACTGCTGGTGCAATACCGCCCCTGCAGATTCGCGGTCAATCTGCCGCTAGCAAGGGGTGTCAATCAACCCGATCGTTTTCGAGCGGGTTAATTTCTGTCCGTCGCCTCCAAGCAGGCGGACATTTTATGTAAGCGCAATATTGTGCTCTACTGGTAATTTGGCCCTATATCACTTATAAGGACCATAAGAGTAGAAATTAAACTTTCTTAATTCAGATGCAGGGCGAGATTACATATACGGCGCAGGCTTCAGCTAGAAAAATATAATTATAGGTGGCAATTTCAACAGGCAAAAGCAAATGTAAAGTTTAATAAACTCCAGAAAGTTTAATGGATCATTTGGGGCATATTAAAAAGGAGAGGATTTTACAGTACAATGTCCCTTTAATTGCTGTGTAATAAGTAGGAATGCCTTGATTATATAAACTAGAGAATGGTTTGGAGGATCACTGATCCCAATCTATCTGATGAAGAAAAATAACCATCCCTTTCAATTACACTCTGTTTACTGCCTGAGAGAGATGATAAAGTTGTTTCTTTGTCATTCTAGTTTGTCAAGGAGAACTCCTGCCCCCTGGAGAATGCTACATCAAGCACACAAAGCTTAATGAAAAAAAAGCAGAACTGTCATTTTGGAGATGAAGAATTTCACCTCATTACAATTCAGAGTTTTCAAAAAAGACAATGAGCAACTATTTCACTAAGAATTCAAGCAAACTGGGCCCTAATGAAAAGGAAAAAGGTGTTTCTAATTCATTACAGTAAAGTTTCAAACCAATATGTGACAGGAAAACTTCTTTCATGTTACAGATCACTGCTCTATGACTAAGTTTGTTTTTAAATAAAGTTTTAAAAAGATGATATTGTATATGAACAAAATGGAAAAAGAAATAGAGCTGTGTAGTTTAATTCTCATTAACTAACAGGTAGATTATGAGTTATGCGCGTTAGAGGGTTTTTAATGAACACAACAAAAGTTGCATTATTTCACCCTTCATAGCGCTGCCATTACAAGTTTTGAAACAGCCGGCTTGTGCGTGCGATATGGTGGCGATGAGCTCCATACCGCACAAAATACAAGTGCTATTTTGACGTGCTTGTGCACACTTTCCCCAAAGACATCAATGGGGAGAGCGGGTTAGAAAAAAACCTAACACCTGCGATTGCGGAACGAAAAGCTCCGTAACTCAGCCCCATTGATGTCTATGGGGAAAAAAGTTATGTTTAAACATAAACCCCACCTCTAAACACCTCTAATCTGCTGCCCCCGACATCGCTGACACCTACATAATGTTATTAACCCCTAATCTTCCGCTCCCGATATCGCCGCCACCGAAATAAAACTATTAACCCCATAATCTGCTGCTCCCGATATCGCTTTCACTATACTAAAGTTATTAACCCCATTCCCCTGCACCCCAACATCGCCCAGACTATAATAAATCTATTAACCCCTATTCCGCCGCTCCCCGACATCACCACCACTAAATAAAGTTATTAACCCCTAAACCTCTGGCCTCCCCCATCACTACCACTAAATAAATATAGGATGAGAGCTTCTGAAATTCTATTGGCTGTATAAATCAACCAATAGAATTTCAGTAGCTCTCATTCTATTGGCTGATTTGAACAGCCAATAGGATTTCAGTAGCTCGCATCCTATTGGCTTATTTGAATTTCTAAAATCAAATCAGCCAATAGGAATGCAAGGGACGCCATTTTCATTTTTTATTTTGGGTGGGCTGTTTTATGTTTATAGGGCTATTAGATTAGTTGTAATTCTTTTTTATTTTTGATAATTTTGTTTGTTATTTTTCGTAATTTAGAGTTTGTTATTTTTTTGTAATTTAGTATTTTTTATTTTTGTAATTAGATACTTTCTAATTTTTATAGTAGTGTTAGGATTTTTTTAATGTGTATTTTAGTTTTCTTTAATTGGTAGTTAGTTTAATATTAGTTTATTAGTTATATTAGTTTAATTGTTAGTTTAAACATAGTTTTTTAATTTGACAGGTAAGTTTTAATTTAATTTAAGATAGGGAAATTATAATTTTGATATAAAAAAGAGGGCGGCGTAAGGTTTAGGGGTTACTAGTTTAAATTAGTTTATTGCGATGTGGGGGGCTTTTGGTTTAGGGGTTAATAGGTTTATTATAGTGGGGACGGTGTCGGGGATCGGCGAAATAGGGGATAATAACTTTAGTATTGTGGGGGCGATGTGGGCAGACGGCAGTTTAGGGGTTAATAACTTTATTATAGTGGTGATGATGTCGGGGAGCAGCGGACTAGGGGTTAATAACTTAAGTATAGTGGTGGCGATGTCAGGAGCGGCAGATTAGGGGTTAATAAATTTAATATAGTGTTTGCGATGCGGGAGGGCCTCGGTTTAGGGATTAATAGGTTATTTATAGGTGTTAGTGTACTTTGTAACACTTTAGTTATGAGTTTTATGTAACAGTTTTGTAACGTAAAACTTATATCTGCTGGTCTCAGATGGCGGTATGGAACCGCAAAACTCGTAATGGCTGTGCTATGGAAGTCCCATGAAAAAAACTTAATTTTTTATGAGTGCGGGACTGATGTTGCGTTACAGGCTAAAAGGCTTGCGGTACAGCTATACCGACAAAACTCGTAATGGCTGCGTTGCTGTTTTAAGGCTGAAATGGCCATTTTTTCAGTGTTAAAACACGAACGCACAACTTGTAATCTACCTGTAAGTTAATAAAGTTTTAGCATTTTAAATAAAGAAACTTTATTTAAAAGCAGCAACATGCAATTTATATAAATGCTCAAAATGGCTTTATAAAACAAACAAAATAAATAAAATAAGGGAAAACTTCCATAAAAATGTAACTAGGAAACACAACATGTTAATACTATTTTTCTTCTGTACTTTGTGATTTTTTCAGTTTCATAAAAATACATTCTACATAGAGATTGTTTTGATCAGTGCAGTAACTCATTGGCTTCTGATTCCCCACTTCAAAAGATACTGGTTAAACATACTCAAGATGGAGGTGTGTCCCTACTCTTGACTTGTAAATCATTTAGTTTTCAGGCAGATCATTTTTGTAACGTAATTCTTAAAATGATTGTAGAATCTAAATTAAAGGGACAGTAAACCCAAAATTTTCTCTCAAGATTCAGATAGAGAATACCATTTTAAACTACTTTCTAATTTACTTCTATTATCTAATTTGCTTCATTCTCTTGCTATTCTTTCCTGAAAAGCATATCTAGATAGGCTCAGTAGCTGCTGATTGGTGCCTGCACATAGATGCCACGTGATTGGCTCACCCATGTGCATTGCTATTTCTTTAACAAAGGATATCTAAAGAATGAAGCAAATTAGATAATAGAAGTAAATTGGAATGTTGTTTAAAATTGTATTCTCTGTCTGAATCATGAAAGAATTTTTTTAGGTTTAATGTCCCTTTAAACGTATTATTCAGATAACAACAAAAATCACATTTTAAACAACTTTCCAATTAAATTCTATCAAGTTTGTGTTGTTTATCTTTGTATCCTTTTTTGGAGAGTAGGCTGATGAACAGCAATGAGTGAGCCAATGACAAGATGCATATATGTGCAGCTACCAGTCACCAGCTAGCTCCCAGTAGTGCATTGCTGAGCTCCTGAGCCCACTACAACCTGGGATATCAAGACAAATTTGATAATAGACGTAAATTTTAAAGTTGTTTTAAAGTGCATGCTCTTTCTTAATTATAAAAGCCACAGTCACAGTAGAACTTGTTGTATGCGCCAAGCAGTGAACTGTTGCAAAATAGATGCTGCTAAGTGACTTGCAATTTATGGCTGTAAAGAGGAGCAGTAGAAATCTTTATTAAAGGAACATGAAACCCAGAATGTTTCTTTCATGATTCACATAGATCGCACAATGTTAAACAACTTTCCAATTTACCTCTATTATCTAATTTGCTTCTATCTCTTGTTATTCTTTTATGAAGGAGCAGCAAAGCACTACTGAGATCTGAAAGCCAATGAAAAAATCCATATATGTGCAGCCACCAATCAGTAGCTTCTGAGCCTACCTAGGTATACTTTTCAGAAAAGGATACAAAGAAAACTAAACAAATTAGATAATACATATACATTGGAAAGTTATTTAAAATGACTGCTCTATCTGCATCATGAAGGAAATAAATTGGATTTTATATCCCTTTAACTCCACAATTTTGAAGTTTTAGTAAGTTTTTTTTAGTAATATATTTATCAAGCAGGTTTAATTTAATCAATGCCATTGTTTTCTGCACAAATGTAAATTTTTCTCAAAGATGTAGAGGGAATATTCTGGAGAATTGTTCTACTTATTGTTCATAGATTAAATAAATTGTCTGTTAAATACCTGATAAATACATCTACTTTAATCCTATGCTGTTTTTCTAAATCAATTGTAGATGTTAAGAAAATCTTTAGGGTAAATATATATGCAGTTAAAATATAGCTGAAACTTGAAGCTTTAAATTTTAGACGCTGATATATCTGATCTTTATTATTTTTTAAGGGATAATTTCATAATTTATTCAACTGGGAATAAACCATGCACTGTATCTTCATGTGAAGATATTCAGAGATTTAAAAAAGTAACCTTTAAAAGCATTTGGAAATATTTTGATAAACAGTTGACTGATGTTACTTTTTCCTGGATGGGAATGACATTTGCAGCTAGATTACGAGTTTTGAGCGCTATTGGGAAATTAACAACCGCCACAAAAGCGGCGGTATTTCCCCTCCCTATAGCGCTGCTATTACTTTCACCTCCCTATAGCGCTGCTATTACAGGTTGTGAAAAACCCGGCTTGTGAGGGCGATATGGTGATGTTGAGCTCCATACATCACCCAAATACAAGCAGTGTTTTGACATGCTCGTGCACAATTTCCCCATAGACAAGTTAGGGGGTGTTAGGGTTACGTTAGGGTTAGGGTTAGACTTAGGCTTAGGGTTACGTTAGGGTTAGGGTTAGGTTTTGGGGTTAATTAATATATTTATGTAGTGATGCAGGAGTGTGGCAGTTTAGGGGTTAATAGGTTTATTATAGTGGCAACGATGTCGGGGAGCGGCGGAATAGGGGTTAATACATTTTTTAAGTGGTTGCGATGTCTGGAGCAGCAGATTAGGGGTTAATAATTTTATTTTAGTGTTTGGATGCGGGAGGCCTCGGTTTAGGGGTTAATAGGTAGTTTATGGGTGTTAGTGTACTTTTTAACACTTTAGTTATGAGTTATATGCTACAGCTTTGTAACGTAAAACTCATAACTACTGACTATAGATGGCGGTACGGATCTTGTGGTTATAGAGTGTACCGCTCACTTTTTGGCCTCCCATGCAAACTCATAATACCGGCGCTATGGAAGTCCCATTGAAAAAGGACTTTTTAAAAAGTGCGGTACTGAAGTTGCGTGATGTAATAGCGGCATTAGGGAAAAAGCAGCGTTATGAAGCATAATGCGGCATTTTCACTCATAACGCCATACTCATAATCTAGCTGTTAATTAGGAAGGGCACAGGAGAGGTTGTCTGGCAAATCCTTCTTTAATAAAATAAATTAATTTGAAGATTTTTGAAAATGTTATCAATAACACTTTAAAGGGACATGAACCCCAATTTTTTTCTTTCATGGTGCATGCAATTTTAAACTTTCAAATTTACAAATATTATCAAATTTTCTTTGTTCTCTTGGTATATTCTATTAAATAGCAGTTTTGCAAGAATGTTATACATTAGCAGGAGCACTAGATGGCAGCAGTTTTATAATAATGTTATACATTTGCAAGAGCACTAGATGGCAGCAGATTTATAACAATGTTATACAATAGCAAGAGCACTAGATGGCAGAAGTTTTATAACAATGTTATACATTAACAAGAGCACTAGATGGCAGCAGTTTTATAACAATGTTATACATTAGCAGGAGCACTAGATGGCAGCAGTTTTATAACAATGTTATACATTAGCAGGAGCACTAGATGTCAGCAGAATTATAACAGTTATACATTAGCAGGAGCACTAGATGGCAGCAGTTTTATAATAATGTTATACATTTGCAAGAGCACTAGATGGCAGCAGATTTATAACAATGTTATACATTAACAAGAGCACTAGATGGCAGCAGTTTTATAACAATGTTATACATTAACAAGAGCACTAGATGGCAGCAGTTTCATAACAATGTTATACATTAGCAGAAGCACTAGATGGAAGCAGTTTTATAACAATGTTATACATTAGCAGGAGTACTAGATGTCAGCAGAATTATAACAGTTATACATTAGCAGGAGCACTAGATGGCAGCAGATTTATAACAATGTTATACATTAACAAGAGCACTAGATGGCAGCAGTTTTATAACAATGTTATACATTAACAAGAGCACTAGATGGCAGCAGTTTTATAACAATGTTATACATTAGCAAGAGCACTAAATGGCAGCAGATTTATGACAATGTTATACATTAACAAGAGCACTAGATGGCAGCAGTTTTATAACAATGTTATACATTAGCAGGAGCACTAGATGGCAGCAGTTTTATAACAATGTTATTCATTAGCAGGAGCACTAGATGGCAGCAGTTTTATAACAATGTTATACATTAGCAGGAGCACTAGATGGCAGCAGTTTTATAACAATGTTATACATTAGCAGGAGCACTAGATGGCAGCACTATTTCCTGTCATGTAGAGCTCTAGATATGTGCACGCTACCTAGCTAGGTATCTCTTCAACAATGAATACCATAAGAACAAAGCAATTGTGATAATAGAAGTAAATTTAAAACTTTTTTAAAAATCGCATGCTCTATCTGAATCACAAAAGAAAAACTTTAGGTTTCATGTCTCTTTAACCAGAGACAAACTTGCCCAAAATATTAAACAGAAATAGAGCCTTGTTTTTTTTTTTTTACTTACCTATCAAAACTGTATTTATTTGTATTTTTTTGTAGACAACCCAATGTGTTGATCTAGGTTTATTTTGGTATATTTCATGCTCCTGTTTTCGCCACCAAATACGATCATATTAACAAAATCGTTAACTTTTTTACAAACTTTGGGTTTCTTATTGAAATTATTTACACACAACTACTGCAGTCATAAGACAAATGCAAAATGTGTCTCTGGGGTCCCCTTTGTTCAGAAATAGCAGAGATGCATGACTTTTCAATTAGTTTTTAGCAATTAGAAGTCCGCTATTTGGAACTGCGCACCACACTTCTGAAATCCTGGCAGTGAACGGGTTATTTAGTTAGCTGGTAAGAGTAATAGTATTTTAATAAAGGGATTACCCTCCCACCTAAAACTCCCAAACAGATCTCTCTCCTCCCACACCCACACTCCTGACCACCATCTTAAAGGGATACTAAACCCAATTTTTTTCTTTCATGATTCAGATAGAGCATGAGATTTTAAGCAACTTTCTAATTTACTCCTATTATCAATTTTTCTTTGTTCTCATGCTATCTTGATTTGAAAAAGCAGTACTGAAAGCTTTAAAGCCAGCCCATTTTTTGTTCAGCACCTGGGTAACACTTGCTGATTTGTGGCTAAATGTAGCAAACCAATTATCAAGCGCTACCCAGGTGTTGAACTAAAAATGGTCCGACTCCTAACCGTTCATTACTGCTTTTTCAAATCAAGATAATATGAGAACAAAGACAAATTGATAATAGGAGTAAATTAGAAAGTTGCTTAAAATTGCATGCTTTATCTGAATCATGAAAGAAAAAATTTGGGGTTAGTATCCCTTTAAGTACTGGCAGACAGTCTGCCAGTATGAAGTATTTTTAATTTTTTTTAAATAAATATATATATTTTTAATAAACATTTTTAGCAGTGTAGGATCCCCTCTTATCTTCCCACCTCTTTGATCCCTCACAAACAACTTTCTAACCCTTTACCTACTGGAGTGTATGAAATAGTTTACAAATAGCTCCTTTTTCTTTATTTTCTTATTTGAAATAGCTGATGTTGCTAATTGTATTGCCACCTATACTGAACATTTCTGAACTGGTTACAAAAAAAATCATGTAAATAAGAAGTTTGAGATAAAATAATCCTCACAGTCCCTAATTCTATAAAGCTCTCTGGGTTGGTAAAATTATTTAAGATTGCTCACCAATACTTTTATTTCCTTGGTGAAATTCTATAAATTCACTTTTTACTCAGAAAACAGGGTCTTGCTAAGGGGCGTTTACTGCATTTTCGTATGGGAAGGAGATGCATACATTACAAAAGCGCACAAATTGTAATTTAACACTCATACAAAAGGAATAATTGAACAATTCCCACAAAAATACACAGGGAAAAATTGTATTGTTAAGGTGCATCCATTTTGTATGTGAATTACACAGCAATAAATCATACTAAAATATGAACAGCGTAAATCATAATTTAAGTACACAGGATGTGCAAAAAACAGAAAGTCGTACTTATAAAATACAGAGTGATTGTTGCTTTTTTTTTAACAAGGGCTGAACATGGGCGTTTCATTGGTGTATATGAAATTGTGTCTCAAATTCCAGCATAACTGTGTAAACATTTTCGCCCTACAGATCTCACTGTTTTTTTTTCACAACTTAAAAGGTGGTAAGCTTTTATCAAAGTATTCAAAACGCTAATTACTCTAAATGTAAAACCTATGCATATGAAAATAACAGCAATTTTAAGGTACAGTGAACTAGAAACAGCGTAATTTGATTTGTATTAGATGTAATATTAAAGTTTAAACATATGCCAGTTCTCCTTGTATACTTTGTCCTCCATTGCAAACTTTTACATAGCAGGGAGCTCTCATCATTATTTCTATGGAAGAAATCTCACCACTAGCAGGGACAGCCCCATTTTTAATAGAATTCCAAGAGGGCTACACTTGCAAGTACTGGAGTGGAAAAACATGTCTAGAAAGGCATTTTTTTAGAATCTGCCCCCAGGTATTCTCTCCTTACAAAATCAGCCCATGGTAGGACAGATTTCATTTTTTTTTCAAGGCTTTGTTTGCCAACGCTGCTTCCAGGTGGATTCTGAAAATGGCAGGGTGGGAAAAAAATACACCTTACGCTGCATCCACATGGATTCCGAAAATGGCAGGGTGTTGAAAGAATCCTCCTGTGATTCTTTCACCACCCTGCCATCTTTGGAATCCACTGAGATGCAGCTTTTTATTTCTTGCGGGCGGTTACGCATTTTTTCATTGTTTTGTGCGGGCGATTGTGTGTTTCTTTTTAAGGCTTCATTTGCCTACACTGCATCCAGGTGGATTCCGAAAATGGCATGGTGGTGAAAGAATCCATCGAAGGTGGATTCTTCCACCACCCTGCCATTTTTGGAATCCACAGAGATGCTGCATTGCTGCATCCAGGAGGATTCTTTTGGCTGCACACTCAGCCAATATTCTTATGGTTGCCTCACACAGCCAAAATTCCTTTGATGATGTGTGTGCAACTGGCGACGGATGCGTTACAAACGCGATTATAGTATAGATATGAATATATACATATATAAAGATATAAAGAGATATACATTTTTTGCATTTTTGCTATCACTCCATTCAAATAGAAATAAAACCGTTGTTTTTTTTATTTCCCTATGAAACATATATATATATAGTCTGTTCTATGGCAATTTACCACATGGGTACAGCTTCTTTTTAGCCCAGTAATGCTTTTCACAGACAATCAACTGGGGTTGCTGTGTTCCTTGCTCAGAGAGGAATTGCTTGGTATTTCAGCACTGGACTGACCGTAATAGGCAGGATCAGACTGATATACTACAGGAAAGTACTACTCTGTGAAAAGCATTACTGGACTAAAAAGAAGCTACACCCAGGTAGTAAATAGCCATAGAACAGGCTAACAATGTTATTGAGATGGTTGTTCATTCCTATAAGGGCGATTCTCTCTGTGTGTGTTGTCTCCCTAAAGGAAAAGGAGCACACAGATGTGGACTCCTTGCTCAGTGCATTTAGAGTAATATGGCTACACCTCACTAAAGAAGTCCAATGAAGGCAGAAACGATTGTCTGAGGTTTCTGTGTTCCTTGTTCAGAGAGGAATTGCCTAGTATTTCATCGATGGACTGACCGGCGGGGTCAGACTGATATACTACAGGAAAATTCTACTCTGTGAAAAGCATCACCGGGCTTTAAAGAAGCTGCTCCCAGGTGGTAAATCGCCATAGAACAGGCTAACAATGTTATTGATCTGGTTGGTCGTTCCTGTGAGTGCGCTTCTCTGTGTGTGTGTGTGTGTGTACAATAAAAAAAAAACACACTTTTACTTACTAGAGTTCTAAAGACCAGGGTGCAAATAATGTTTAAAAAACCACAAAAGCTTCAAAGTTTAATGTGACATTTCTGGGCGTTGACCCCTTACTCAGACAAACCATACTAGTGAAACAATCATGTATAATTACATAACATAAGTTCCTACCCCATGGTGCACAATCAATCATTTGCAAGTTGCAATCCAATATTATTAATATAGGTATTGCAAATTGCTATGGTTTTTAGTTGCGGACCTAATAAGTTATATTTTTCCTTTGCATTATGTTCAAGGCTCACCTACAAATGACACGTTGTATCATACTTTATACAATTGGACTGATTTATCATGTTTGGGTGGACATGATCCCCTGTAGCGGATCATGTCCGCCCTACATCGATAAATGCCAACAGCATACGCTGTCGCTATTAATCATTTCACAAGCATTTCTAGTGAAATGTTTGTGTAAAACTTCCCCCTGCACATTTGCGGCCAATCGGCTGCTAGCAGGGGGTGTCAATCAACCCGATCATGTCTGATCGGGCTGATTGCTGTCTGCCACCTCAGAAGTGGCGGATGAATTAAGGAGCAGCGGTCTGGTGAGCCGGAAAGTATGGGGGTAGATAGCAGCCTCTGCTGCTTGATAAATCTACCCCATAGTCTCTGAGAAGTTTGAAAATTATTTACAATATTTGTATTAATGATATAGGATAGGATTACAACTTGCAGATGATTGGTTGTGCACCATGGTGAAGGGACTTATGTTATGCATTTATACACTCTTGTTTCACTTGTATGGATTTTCTGAGGAAGGGGTGAACACCCCAGAAATGTCACATCAAACTTTCATGCTCTTAAACGAGTGTGCGAGTTTTTGTATATGAAATGTTATAACGTTCCCCAAAAACCTGTAGCTTTCTAACTGTAGGAAAAAAATCTCAACATTTGTTCATTGGTATCCTCTGATTAAGCTAAGACCACATATATATTTTGCATTATTTTTGATAATTTCAAGATTTTTATCTGCAGCTATGTATACCATGTTCTAAAATGATGCAATGGGGTAATACTTATTTAGTATAGCAGAACTGTCCTATTTCTAAAAATTGATCCCCAAAACTCTACATAATACATAACCAACAGTACTGATCTAGGTCCATTTTAGTATAATTCACCATTACACCAACTGGCCATTGGATGTATAAAAATATGATAATTAAAAACAGACTTTTTCACAAACTTTTACTTTCTCACAGAAACTATTTACACACAACTTGTGCAGTCATAAAACAAATGCCCTAGGTTCCGCTATGTTCAGAATTAGCATTCAGAATTAGCATACATTGCTTTTGGTGATCAGAAGGCTGCTAATTGCACCAGTGCATCACAGTTCTGAAAGAGGATTTTTAGAAATGTTATGGCAAAGGATGCAGGGCTCATTAGGAATAGCATAAAGTCTGGAATTCTCAAAATGTACCTACAAAACTATATATATATATATATATAAATCAAAGTAAATATTTCCATAGGAAATTAGTACATCTAAGCAAGTATCCCCGCTTGCTTTTCCCCAGAAATTCTTAATATACAATGTTTCCAATGCACAAGAGAATTGTGGGTAAGATATGCAAATTCTCAGCTTTTTTGCTTCAAAAATACTGTTTTGACACAGCGTTCCTTTTAAACAGGATTATGACAGCAAACCAGAAATCACTCACTAGCCAAGCCTGTTTTGTTCTTTTTGGAACTCATCAGTAGGAGATAGAAATCTGGTTGTTGCATTGGAAAAGCTATTTTCATGGTTAAACCAAAATTCATTAAAATTATGGGGGGAGATAAAAAACTGAAATGAAAATCCTCCGTGTATCAAAATAAAATCAATGTAAATATTTGCATAGGAAATTAGTACATCTAGGCAAGTATCCCCACTTGCTTTTCCCCAGAAATTCTTAATATACAATGTTTCCAATGCACAAGAGAATTGTGGGTAAGATATGCAAATTCTCTGTTTTTTTGCTTCAAAAATACTGTTATGACACAGCGATCCTTTTAAACAGAATTTTGACAGCAAACCAGAAATCACTCACTAGACAAGCCTGTTTCGTTCTTTTTGGAACTAATCAGTAGGAGATAGATTTCTGGTTGCTGTATTGGAAAAGCTATTTTCATGGTTAAACCAAAATTCATTAAAATTATGGGGGGAGATAAAAAACTGAAATTAAAATCCTCCATGTCTCAAAATTAAATCAATGTAAATATTTGCATAGGAAATTAGCACATCTAGGCAAGTATCCCCCAGAAATTCTTAATATACAATGTTTCCAATGCACAAGAGAATTGTGGGTAAGATATGCAAATTTGATATGCAAATTCTCCGTTTTTTTTGCTTCAAAAATACTGTTTTGACACAGCGATCCTTTTAAACAGGATTATGACAGCAAACCAGAAATCACTCACTAGACAAGCCTGTTTCATTCTTTTTGGAACTCATCAGAAGGAGATAGATTTCTGGTTGCTGCATTGGAAAAGCTATTTTCATGGTTAAACCAAAATTCATTAAAATTTTGGGGGGAGATAAAAAACTGAAATTAAAATCCTCCAGGTCTCAAAATTAAATCAATGTAAATATTTGCATAGGAAATTAGTACATCTAGGCAAGTATCCCCGGTTGCTTTTCCCCAGAAATTCTAAATATATAATTTATCCAATGCACAAGAGAATTGTGAGTAAGATATGCAAATTAGATATGCAAATTCTCAGTTTTGTTGCTTCAAAAATACTGTTTTGACACAGCAATCCTTTTAAACAGGATTATGACAGCAAACCAGAAATCACTCACTACACAAGCCTGTTTCGTTCTTTTTGGAACTCATCAGTAGGAGATAGATTTCTGCATTGGAAAAGCTATTTTCATGGTTAAACCAAAATTCATTAAAATTATGGGGGAGATAAAAAACTGAAATTAAAATCCTCCATGTCTCAAAATTAAATCAATGTAAATATTTGCATAGGAAATTAGTACATCTAGGTAAGTAGCCCCGCTTGCTTTTCCCCAGAAATTCTTAATATACAATGTTTCCAATGCACAAGAGAATTGTGAGCAAGATATGCAAATTAGATATGCAAATTTTCAGGTTTTTTTTCTTCAAAAATACTGTTTTGACACAGCGATCCTTTTAAACAGGATTATGATGACAGCAAACCACAAATCACTCACTAGACAAGCCTGTTTCGTTCTTTTTAGAACTCATCAGTAGGAGATAGATTTCTGGTTGCTGCATTGGAAAAGCTATTTTCATGGTTAAACCAAAATTCATTAAAATTATGGGGGAGATAAAAAAAACTGAAATTAAAGTCCTCCATATCTCAAAATTATATCAATGTAAATATTTACATAGAAAATTAGTACATCTAGGCAAGTATCCCCGCTTCCTTTTCCCCAGAAATTCTTAATATACAATACTTCCAATGTACAAGAGAATTGTGGGTAAGATATGCAAATTAGATATGCAAATTCTCAGGTTTTTTGCTTCAAAAATACTGTTTTGACACAGCGATCCTTTTAAACAGGATTATGACAGCAAACTAAAAATCACTCACTAGACAAGCCTGTTTCGTTCTTTTTGGAACTCATCAGTAGGAAATAGATTTCTGGTTGCTGCATTGGAAAAGCTATTTTCATGGTTAAATCAAAATTCATTAAAATTATGGGGGGAGATAAAAATCCTCCATGTCTCAAAATTAAATCAACGTAAATATTTGCATAGGAAATTAGTACATCTAGGCAAGTATCCCCGCTTGCTTTTCCCCAGAAATTCTAAATATACAATGTTTCCAATGCACAAGGGAATTGTGGGTAAGATATGCAAATTCTCAGTTTTTTTGCTTCAAAAATATTGTTTTCTTTTGACACAGCAAACCAGAAATCACTCACTAGACAAGCCTGTTTCATTCTTTTTGGAACTCATCAGTAGGAGATAGATTTCTGGTTGCTGCATTGGAAAAGCTATTTTCATGGTTAAACCAAAATTCATTAAAATTATTGGGGGAGATAAAAAACTGAAATTAAAATCCTCCATGTCTCAAACTTAACTCAATGTGAATATTTGCATAGGAAATTCTTAATATACAATGTTTCCAATGCACAAGAGAATTGTGGGTAAGATATGCAAATTAGATATGCAAATTCTCAGTTTTTTTTCTTCAAAACAGTATTTTTGAAGTAAAAAAACTGAGAATTTGCATATCTAATTTGCATATCTTACCCACAATACTGATGAGTTCCAAAAATAACGAAACAGGCTTGTCTAGTGAGTGATTTCTGGTTTGCTGTCATAATCCTGTTTAAAAGGATCGCTGTGTCAAAACAGTATTTTTGAAGCAAAAAAACTGAGAATTTGCATATCTAATTTGCATATCTTACCCACAATTCTCTTGTGCATTGGAAACATTGTATATAAAATTTCTGGGGAAAAGCAAGCGGGGATACTTGCCTAGATGTACTAATTTTCTATGCAAATATTTACATTGATTTAATTTTGAGACATGGAGGATTTTAATTTCAGTTTTTTATCTCACCCCATAATTTTAATGAATTTTTTACATACACTGAAAACACTGTATATATACTGTATATTTCTTTCATGTAAGTGGCAAGAGTCCATGAGCTAATGACATATGGGATATACATTCCTACCAGAAGGGGGCAAAGTTTCCCAAACCTCAAATGCCTGTAAATATACCTCCCAACTCACTTATACCTCAGTTTTACAAACTTTGCCTCCTTAGGAGGTGGTGAACATTATGTGCTTGATTTCTTCTGTGAAAGGCGCTTCTAAGCATATTGAAACCAGTTCCTCTCTAAGTACAGTGTTTGTCTGAGAGATGCAAAGGGAGTATTGCCTGATGATACCATGTTTTCACCTATGGGAAATCTATTCTAGGGCTCTCTGTAAATTCAGTCGCAGGGATTCATCTGCTGCCTCCCTTTACAGATTGACATTATACTCCACTACCATTACCTCTGCTGATATGTTTCAGTACTGGTTTGGCTTTCTGCTATATGTGGATGGGTGTCTTACACAGTAAGTATATACTTTTATTATATAAGACACTCTCACCTATAGATTGGGCACTTTTTAAGTAAAGTTGTTATAAATTGTTTGTATACATGACTTGAGTCAGTAATTCAGTGCACTTTTTTATCAACTTTATTTGTGGCTAAATATTTGTCAAGGTTGGTAGAGTCTGTGAAACATACAGGTTTTTTTTGGAGCTAGTAACCTATTTATAAATTAGGATGCTAAGTATTATGTTTGTCTCATGAAATGTTGATAATCACATTTTATGCAGCTATAATAGAAGTATCCATTAGGCTTTTTTTTGTACATTTTGTTTTTTCGTATATACAATCAAAATTCTTACCTGCTTTTTAGTGTGATAGGTGTATTAAAAATCCTCTTCAGCTTTGCATGTCACGCATGTGATGGCGCTATTTATGTCATAGGGTGACATGTCATCATTGTGTGCCATTTTTTTTGTCTATGAGGAAGGCGTAATGCTGAAACATGTAAGACTGGTGTTGCACTAGCCTCAGGACACTTAGATGTTTATTTTTATTATTTTCCAATAAAAGTTATATTTTAACTTTTACACTGGCTGACTCGCTTACAAGGTTTTTCATTTTTTGTGGCAAAAATTTCCCGCCAAAATTTTTAATTTTCCCGCCAACATTTTACTGCCAGAATTGCCATTATAAGCTCCGCCGCCAGCTCATTCAGTGTTCTCAGAAAAAATTTAGAGAGCTTTCATACAGCTTTTTAAGAATCAGTTTTCTTTTCTCTCAAGCCTGTTATTTATATTATATATAGGAGCATGGATATAAATTTGCAGAATTAATTTATTTTTTATTTTTTACAAATTTTGTTTTTTTGCAAATATGTCTCAAACTGAACCTGCCAAACTGATACCATAGGCTTTGAGCTACCTAAACAGGTATTTAACAAAGCTAAGTATGTTTGTTGTAATTAGGCTGATCTAAATTATTCAGCTTTATTATGTGGTTTTTGTTTAACAAATTGTTAAATATATCTATGAGTACAAATACACACACTGTTATTCCATCTCAGTCTAAATGTACATAGCATTACTGCAGAAATGTAAGATTGTATTGCTGAAGCTATAGAGAAGGCAATGACTGCTATTTTGCCTTCAAAAAAATGTTAAAAGAGTTTTGCACCATTTTTCCTAAACTTAGTGAATTAAGTTCTGACCTTCAGCATACTGATGTATCCTCTACTAATGGGGTCTTCTCTGATTCAGAGGATGCCACGTCAGAGACTGATATAGACAAATCTTTTTATTCAAGTTAGAATATATTCATTCTCTCTTAAAGGAAGTTTTGTTTACTTTGGGTATTGAGGAGTCTAAATATCCTGATGATAAAGCTAGTAATTGTCTAAATTCTGTATTTAAGACTACTGTTATAACTCCTGAAGTATTTCCTGTTCCTGCCACTATCTCTAATGTGATTGCTAAAGAATGGTCTAAGCCTGGTTCCTCTTTTAACCCTTCTTCTAGGTTTAAAAAATTGTATCCTTTACCTGTAGCCAATGATCCTTTAGATGGGAAGCTTGAATCTTATCCAAGAAGGGCATATTTACATACTGGATATATTCTTAGACCTGTTATATATATGGCTGATGTTGCTGCTGCTTCTACTTTTTGGTTGGACAGTTTAGTACAGCAGTTGTCTTCAGATTCTAAATTATCTAACATTATTGTTTTACTTCAACATGCAAATCATTTTATTTGTGATGCTATATTTGATGTTAGGAAGATCAATGTCAAATCCATGTCTTTAACCATTCTAACTAGAAGAGCTTTATGGCTTAAATCTTGGAATGCTGACATGGTGTAGAAAACTAGATTATTAGCTCTCTCTTTTCAAGGTAAAAATCTTTTGGTTCACAATTGGATTATATTATCTCCACTGTTACTGGGGGTAAGGGAGTTTTTTCCCCAAGACAAGAAATCTAAGGGTAAATTTAAAGCTCCCAATCGTTTTCGTTCCTTTTGTCAGAATAGAGAACAGAAAACCACTCCTTCCCCTAAGGCTTCTGCCTCTAATTGGAGACCATCTCCGAATTTGAATAAATCCAAGCCTTAGAAGAAACCAAATCCTGCCCCTAAACCTACATGAAGGTGCGGCCCTCAAGCCAGTTCTTCTAGTAAGGGGCAGACTAAAGCTATATCAAAGAGTTTGGACAGACTCTGTCCAAAATCAGTGGATTCGGCATATAATTTAGGGGTGTCGAATAGGATTCAAATAAGACTTCCTTTGGGAAGATTCTTTTTTACCCATGTAATGAAAAACCCAGTAAAAGGTCAAGTCTTTCTGAAATGTGTTTCAAATATAGAACTTTCAGGGGTAATTATTCCAGTTCCACAGCAGGAACAAGGATCAGGGTTTTTATTCAAATCTATTCATTGTACCTATGAAGGAAAATTCTTTCAGACCAATTTTGGATATGAAAACTTTAAATCGTTTTGTAAGAGTCCCAACTTTCAAGATGGCGACTATAAGGACTATTCTGCCTTTTGTTCAACATGGTCACTTAATGTCCAAAATAGACTTACAGGATGCTTACCTTCACAATCCGATTCATCCAGATCAATATCGTTTTCAAGCATTCAAGCATTACCAATTTGTCGCTCTTCCGTTTGGCCTTGCAACAGCACCAAGAATATTCTTAATAGTTTTAGATGCCCCTCTATCTGTAATCAGAGAGCAGGGTATTGCAGTGTTTCTTTATTTGGATGTTATCTTGATACTAGCTCAATAGATTTCCAGATAGATTCAGTGTCCATGAGACTCTATCTCTAACAAAAAAGAGACGTTTGAGATTGGTTTCAGCTTGTCTAAACCTTCAGTCTCTTATCATTCCCTTCAGTGGCTATGTGCATGGAAGTTTTAGGTCTCATGATTGTAGCATCGGATGCAATCCCTTTTGCTTGTTTTCATATGAGACCTCTACAGTTTTGCATGTGGCACCAATGGTGCAGGGATTATACTCAGATATCACAACTGATATACTTAAATCCCAACTATCCACTCTCTCTGCCTTGGTGGTTAAACCATAACCTTATTGTTTAAGGGGCCTCCTTTGTTTGTTCTACCTGCACTGTGATCACAACATATGCACGTCTCTCAGGTTTGGGAGCTGTTTGGGGTCTCTGACAGCACAAGAAGTTTGGAGTCCTCGAGAGGCAAGGTTACCAATCTATATCTTAGAACTCTGTGCTATTTTCAGAGCTCTTCAGGCTTGGTCTCCTATTAATAAGAGAATAGTATATTCCTTTTCAAACAGACAATGTCACAACAGTGGCATATGTCAATCATCAAGGGGGGACTCGCAGTCCCCTAGGAATAAAAAAAGTATCTATAATACTTTCTTGGGTGGAATCCAATTCTTGTTTAATCACTGTGATTCATATACCAAGTGTAGACAATCTGGAAGCGGATTATCTCAGCCGTAAGATTCTACATCCGGGGAGTGGTCTCTCCATCCAGATGTGTTCCATCCGAATGTGCAGATGTGGGGTCCTCCAGACATAGATCTGATGGCCTCTCGTCTAAACAAGAAACTTCCCAGATACCTCTCCAGGTCCATGGATCCTCAGGCGGAATTGATGAATGCTCTAGCAGTTCCATGGTTTTACCAACCTGCTTACATTTTTTCACCTCTGGGAGTGATCTCAAAGATCATAATGGAACAATCGTATGTGTTTCTGATAGCACCAGCATGGCCTCACAGGTTCTGGTATGTGGACCTTGTCCAAATGTCCAGTTGCCAGCCTTGGTCACTTCCTATAAGACCAGACCTTCTGTCTCAAGGCCCAGTTTTCCATCAGGCTCTCATATCTCTAAATTTGAAGGCATGGAAATTGAACGCTTAGGCCTAGATTTAGAGTTGGGCGGTAGCCGTGAAAACCAGTGTTAGAGGCTCCTAACGCTGGTTTTGGGCTACCGCCGGTATTTAGAGTCAGTCATTAAAGGGTCTAACGCTCACTTTCCAGCCGCGACTTTTCCATACCGCAGATCCCCTTACGTCATTTGCGTATCCTATCTTTTCAATGGGATCTTTCTAACGCTGATATTTAGAGTCGTGGCTGAAGTGAGCGTTAGAAATCTAACGACAAAACTTCAGCCGCAGAAAAAAGTCAGTAGTTAAGAGCTTTCTGGGCTAACGCCGGTTTATAAAGCTCTTAACTACTATGCTCTAAAGTACACTAACACCCATAAACTACCTATGTACCCCTAAACCGAGGTCCCCCCACATTGCCGCCACTCTATTAAATTTTTTTAACCCCTAATCTGCCGACCGCCACCTACGTTATACTTATGTACCCCTAATCTGCTGCCCCTAACACCGCCGACCCCTATATTATATTTATTAACCCCTAACCTGCCCCCCACAATGTCGCCGCCAGCTACCTACAATAATTAACCCCTAATCTGCCGACCGCAAAGCACCGCCAACTACGTTATCCTTATGTACCCCTAATCTGCTGCCCCTAACACCGCCGACCCCTATATTATATTTATTAACCCCTAATCTGCCCCCCTCAATGTCGCCTCCACCTGCCTACACTTATTAACCCCTAATCTGCCGAGCGGACCACACCGCTACTATAATAAAGCTATTAACCCCTAATCCGCCTCACTCCCGCCTCAATGACCCTATAATAAATAGTATTAACCCCTAATCTGCCCTCCCTAACATCGCCGACACCTTCCTTCAAGTATTAACCCCTAATCTGCCGACCGAATCTCGCCGCTACTGTAATAAATGGATTAACCCCTAAAGCTAAGTCTAACCCTAACACTAACACCCCCCTAAGTGAAATATAATTTAAATCTAGCAAAATAAATTAACTCTTATTAAATAAATTATTCCTATTTAAAGCTAAATACTTACCTGTAAAATAAACCCTAATATAGCTACAATATAAATTATAATTATATTATAGCTATTTTATTTTACAGGTAACTTTGTATTTATTTTAATCAGGTACAATAGCTATTAAATAGTTAAGAACTATTTAATAGCTAAAATAGTTAAAATAATTACAAAATTACCTGTAAAATAAATCCTAACCTAAGTTACAATTAAACCTAACACTACACTATCAATAAATTAATTAAATAAAATACCTACAATTATCTACAATTAAACCTAACACTACACTATCAATAAATTAATTAAATACAATATCTACAAATAAATACAATGAAATAAACTAACTAAAGTACAAAAAATAAAAAAGAACTAAGTTACAAAAAATAAAAAAATATTTACAAACATTAGAAAAATATTACAACAATTTTAAACTAATTACACCTACTCTAAGCCCCCTAATAAAATAACAAAGACCCCCAAAATAAAAAAATGCCCTACCCTATTCTAAATTAAATAAGTTCAAAGCTCTTTTACCTTACCAGCCCTGAAAAGGGCCCTTTGCGGGGCATGCCCCAAAGAATTCAGCTCTTTTGCCTGTAAAAAAAAACATACAATACCCCCCCCAACATTACAACCCACCACCCACATACCCCTAATCTAACCCAAACCCCCCTTAAATAAACCTAACACTAAGCCCCTGAAGATCTCCCTACCTTGTCTTCACCTCACCGGGTCCCGATCTGTCCAGAAGAGCCTCCGATGTCTTGATCCAAGCCCAAGCAGGGGGCTGAAGAGTGACGTCCATCCTCGGGCTGAAGTCTGGATCCAAGCGGCGGCTGAAGAACTCCATCATCGGGCTGAAGTCGGAAGTCCATCATCGGGATGAAGTCTTCTATCAAGCCGCATCTTCAATCTTCTTTCTTCCCGAGCTTCTTCCAAGCCGACGCGGAACATCCTCTTCAACCGACGCCTACTAGACGAATGACGGTTCCTTTAAATGACGTCATCCAAGGTGGCGTCCCTCGAATTCCGATTGGCTGATAGGATTCTATCAGCCAATCGGAATTAAGGTAGGAATATTCTGATTGGCTGTTGGAATCAGCCAATCAGAATCAAGTTCAATCCGATTGGCTGATCCGATCAGCCAATCAGATTGAGCTCGCATTCTATTGGCTGTTCCAATCAGAATATTCCTACCTTAATTCCGATTGGCTGATAGAATCCTATCAGCCAATCGGAATTCGAGGGACGCCACCTTGGATGACGTCATTTAAAGGAACCGTCATTCGTCTAGTAGGCGTCGGTTGAAGAGGATGTTCCGCGTCGGCTTGGAAGAAGATGGCTCGCTCCGCTCCGGAAGAAAGAAGATTGAAGATGCGGCTTGATAGAAGACTTCATCCCGATGATGGACTTCCGACTTCAGCCCGATGATGGAGTTCTTCAGCCGCCGCTTGGATCCAGACTTCAGCCCGAGGATGGACGTCACTCTTCAGCCCCCTGCTTGGGCTTGGATCAAGACATCGGAGGCTCTTCTGGACAGATCGGGACCCGGTGAGGTGAAGACAAGGTAGGGAGATCTTCAGGGGCTTAGTGTTAGGTTTATTTAAGGGGGGTTTGGGTTAGATTAGGGGTATGTGGGTGGTGGGTTGTAATGTTGGGGGGGGGTATTGTATGTTTTTTTTTACAGGCAAAAGAGCTGAATTCTTTGGGGCATGCCCCGCAAAGGGCCCTTTTCAGGGCTGGTAAGGTAAAAGAACTTTGTACTTTTTTATTTTAGAATAGGGTAGGGCATTTTTTTATTTTGGGGGTCTTTGTTATTTTATTAGGGGGCTTAGAGTATGTGTAATTAGTTTAAAATTGTTGTAATATTTTTCTAATGTTTGTAAATATTTTTTTATTTTTTGTAACTTAGTTCTTTTTTATTTTTTTGTACTTTAGTTAGTTTATTTAATTGTAGTTATTTGTAGGTATTGTATTTAATTAATTTATTGCTAGTGTAGTGTTAGGTTTAATTGTAACTTAGGTTAGGATTTATTTTACAGGTAATTTTGTAATTATTTTAACTAGGTAGCTATTAAATAGTTCTTAACTATTTAATAGCTATTGTACCTGGTTAAAATAAATACAAAGTTGCCTGTAAAATAAATATTAATCCTAAAATAGCTACAATATAATTATAATTTATATTGTAGCTATATTAGGGTTTATTTTACAGGTAAGTATTTAGATTTAAATAGGAATAATTTATTTAATAAGAGTTAATTTATTTCGTTAGATTTAAATTTAACTTAGGGGGGTGTTAGTTTTAGGGTTAGACTTAGCTTTAGGGGTTAAAAAATTTATTAGAGTAGCGGTGAGCTCCGATTGGCAGATTAGGGGTTAATACTTGAAGTTAGGTGTCGGCGATGTTAGGGAGGGCAGATTAGGGGTTAATTCTATTTATTATAGGGTTATTGAGGCGGGAGTGAGGCGGATTAGGGGTTAATAACTTTATTATAGTAGCGGTGCGGTCCGCTCGGCAGATTAGTGGTTAGTAAGTGTAGGCAGGTGGAGGCGACGTTGTGGGGGGAAGATTAGGGGTTAATAAATATAATATAGGGGTCGGCGGTGTTAGGGGCAGCAGATTAGGGGTACACAGGGATAATGTAGGTAGTGGCGGTTTACAGAGCTGCAGATTAGGGGTTAAAAAAAATATGCAGGTGTCAGCGATAGCGGGGGCGGCAGATTAGGGGTTAATAAGTGTAAGGTTAGGGGTGTTTAGACTCGGGGTACATGTTAGAGTGTTAGGTGCAGACGTAGGAAGTGTTTCCCCATAGGAAATAATGGGGCTGCGTTAAGAGCTGAACGCGGCTTTTTTGCAGGTGTTAGGTTTTTTTTCAGCTCAAACAGCCCCATTGTTTCCTATGGGGGAATCGTGCACGAGCACGTTTTTGAAGCTGGCCGCGTCCGTAAGCACCGCTGGTATCTAGAGTTGCAGTGGCGTTAAATTATGCTCTACGCTCCCTTTTTGGATCCTAACTCACTGAAAACCCTGCCATTATGTGAACTCCAAATACCAGCGGTATTTAAAAGGTGCGGGGAAAAAAAAGCATGCGTTAGCTACGCGGGTCGTTACCGACAAAACTCTAAATCTAGGCGTTAGTTCTTAGTCATAGAGGTTTCTATGACTCAGTTATTAACACTATGATACAGGCTAGTAAGTCTCTTTCAAGGAAGATTTATCATAGGGTTTGGAAAACCTATATTTCATGGTGTTCCACTCATGATTATTCTTGGCATTCATTTAGAATTCCTAGGATTTTACAGTTTCTTCAGGATGGTTTGTCTGCAAATTCTTTGAAAGGACAAATCTCTGCTTTTTCTCGCCTAGATTTAGAGTTTTGTCGGTAACGACCCGCGTAGCTAACGCATGCTTTTTTTCCCCGCACCTTTTAAATACCGCTGGTATTTAGAGTTCACATAATGGCAGGGTTTTCAGTGCGTTAGGCTCCAAAAAGGGAGCTAAGAGCATAATTTAACGCCACTGCAACTCTAGATACCAGCGGTGCTTACGGACGTGGCCAGCTTCAAAAACGTGCTTGTGCACGATTCCCCCATAGGAAACAATGGGGCTGTTTGAGCTGAAAAAAAACCTAACACCTGCAAAAAAGCTGCGTTCAGCTCTTAACGCAGCCCCATTATTTCCTATGGGGAAACACTTCCTACGTCTGCACCTAACACTCTAACATGTACCCCGAGTCTAAACACCCCTAACCTTACACTTATTAACCCCTAATCTGCCGCCCCTGCTATCGCTGACACCTGCATATTTTTTTTAACCCCTAATCTGCCGCTCCGTAAACCGCAGCTACCTACATTATCCCTGTGTACCCCTAATCTACTGCCCCTAACACCGCCGACCCCTATATTATATTTATTAACCCCTAATCTGCCCCCCCACAACGTCGCCTCCACCTGCCTACACTTATTAACCCCTAATCTGCCGAGTGGACCGCACCGCTACTATAATAAAGTTATTAACCCCTAATCCACCTCACTCCCACCTCAATAACCCTATAATAAATAGTATTAACCCCTAATCTGCCCTCCCTAACATCGCCGACACCTAACTTCAAGTATTAACCCCTAATCTGCCGATCGGAGCTCACGGCTACTCTAATAAATTTTTTAACCCCTAAAGCTAAGTCAAACCCTAACACTAACACCCCCCTAAATTAAATATAATTTAAATCTAACAAAATAAATTAACTCTTATTAAATGAATTATTCCTATTTAAATCTAAATACTTACCTGTAAAATAAACCCTAATATAGCTACAATATAAATTATAATTATATTGTAGCGAATTTAGGATTAATATTTATTTTACAGGCAACTTTGTATTTATTTTAACCAGGTACAATAGCTATTAAATAGTTAAGAACTATTTAATAGCTACCTAGTTAAAATAATTACAAAATTACCTGTAAAATAAATCCTAACCTAAGTTACAATTAAACCTAACACTACACTAGCAATAAATTAATTAAATACAATACCTACAAATAACTACAATTAAATAAACTAACTAAAGTACAAAAAATAAAAAAGAACTAAGTTACAAAAAATAAAAAAATATTTACAAACATTAGAAAAATATTACAACAATTTTAAACTAATTACACCTACTCTAAGCCCCCTAATAAAATAACAAAGACCCCCAAAATAAAAAAATGCCCTACCCTATTCTAAAATAAAAAAGTACAAAGCTCTTTTACCTTACCAGCACTGAAAAGGGCCCTTTGCGGGGCATGCCCCAAAGAATTCAGCTCTTTTGCCTGTAAAAAAAACCATACAATACCCCCCCAACATTACAACCCACCACCCACATACCCCTAACCCAAACCCCCCTTAAATAAACCTAACACTAAGCCCCTGAAGATCTTCCTACCTTGTCTTCACCTCACCGGGTCCCGATCTGTCCAGAAGAGGGTCCGAAGTCTTGATCCAAGCCCAAGCGGGGGGCTGAAGAGTGACATCCATCCTCGGGCTGAAGTCTGGATCCAAGCGGCGGCTGAAGAACTCCATCATCGGGCTGAAGTCGGAAGTCCATCATCGGGATGAAGTCTTCTATCAAGCCGCATCTTCAATCTTCTTCCTTCCGGAGCGGAGCGAACCATCTTCTTCCAAGCCGACGCGGAACATCCTCTTCAACCGACGCCTAATAGCCGAATGACAGTTCCTTTAAATGACGTAATCCAAGATTGCGTCCCTCGAATTCCGATTGGCTGATAGGATTCTATAAGCCAATCGGAATTAAGGTAGGAAAATTCTGATTGGTTGATGGAATCAGCCAATCAGAATCAAGTTCAATCCGATTGGCTGATCCGATCAGCCAATCAGATTGAGCTCGCATTCTATTGGCTGATTAGAACAGCCAATAGAATGCGAGCTCAATCTAATTGGCTGATCGGATCAGCCAATCGGATTGAACTTGATTCTGATTGGCTGATTCCATCAGCCAATCAGAATATTCCTACCTTAATTCTGATTGGCTGATAGAATCCTATCAGCCAATCGGAATTTGAGGGACACCATCTTGGATGACGTCATTTAAAGGAACCGTCATTCGGCTAGTAGGCATCGGTTGAAGAGGATGTTCCGCGTTGGCTTGGAAGAAGATGGCTCGCTCCGCTCCAGAAGAATAAAGATTGAAGATGCGGCTTGATAGAAGACTTCATCCCGATGATGGACTTCTGACTTCAGCCCGATGATGGAGTTCTTCAGCCGCTGCTTGGATCCAGACTTCAGCCCGAGGATGGACGTCACTCTTCAGCCCCCCGCTTGGGCTTGGATCAAGACATCGGAGGCTCTTCTGGACAGATCGGGACCCGGTGAGGTGAAGACAAGGTAGGGAGATCTTCAGGGGCTTAGTGTTAGGTTTATTTAAGGGGGTTTGGGTTAGATTAGGGGTATGTGGGTGGTGGGTTGTAATGTTGGGGGGGGGGTATTGTATGTTTTTTTTACAGGCAAAAGAGCTGAATTATTTGGGGCATGCCCCGCAAAGGGCCCTTTTCAGGGCTGGTAAGGTAAAAGAGCTTTGAACTTATTTAATTTAGAATAGGGTAGGGCATTTTTTTTATTTTGGGGGGCTTTGTTATTTTATTAGGGGGCTTAGAGTAGGTGTAATTAGTTTAAAATTGTTGTAATATTTTTCTAATGTTTGTAAATATTTTTTTATTTTTTGTAACTTAGTTCTTTTTTATTTTTTGTACTTTAGTTAGTTTATTTCATTGTATTTATTTGTAGATATTGTATTTACTTAATTTATTGATAGTGTAGTGTTAGGTTTAATTGTAGATAATTGTAGGTATTTTATTTAATTAATTTATTGATAGTGTACTGTTAGGTTTAATTGTAACTTAGGTTAGGATTTATTTTACAGGTAATTTTGTAATTATTTTAACTATTTTAGCTATTAAATAGTTCTTAACTATTTAATAGCTATTGTACCTGGTTAAAATAAATACAAAGTTACCTGTAAAATAAATATAAATCCTAAAATAGCTATAATATAATTATAATTTATATTGTAGCTATATTAGGATTTATTTTACAGGTAAGTATTTAGCTTTAAATAGGAATAATTTATTTAATAAGAGTTAATTTATTTCGTTAGATTTAAATTATATTTCCCTTAGGGGGGTGTTAGTGTTAGGGTTAGACTTAGCTTTAGGGGTTAATCCATTTATTACAGTAGCGGCGAGATTCGGTCGGCAGATTAGGGGTTAATACTTTAAGTTAGGTGTCGGCGATGTTAGGGAGGGCAGATTAGGGGTTAATACTATTTATTATAGGGTTATTGAGGCGGAAGTGAGGCGGATTAGGGGTTAATAACTTTATTATAGTAGCAGTGCGGTCCACTTGGCAGATTAGGGGTTAATAAGTGTAGGCAGGTGGAGGCGATGTTGAGGGGGGCAGATTAGGGGTTAATAAATATAATATAGGGGTCGGCGGTGTTAGGGGCAGCAAATTAGGGGTACATAAGGATAACGTAGTTGGCGGCGCTTTGCGGTCGGCAGATTAGGGGTTAATTATTGTAGGTAGCTGGCGGCGACGTTGTGGGGGGCAGGTTAGGTGTTAATAAATATAATATAGGGGTCGGCAGTGTTAGGGGCAGCAGATTAGGGGTACATAAGGATAACGTAGGTGGCGGCGCTTTGCGGTCGTCAGATTAGGGGTTAATTATTGTAGGTAGCTGGCGGCGACGTTGTGGGGGGCAGGTTAGGGGTTAATAAATATAATATAGGGGTCGGCGGTGTTAGGGGCAGCAGATTAGGGGCACATAAGTATAACGTAGGTGGCGGTCGCTAGATTAGGGGTTAAAAAAATTTAATAGAGTGGCGGCGATGTGGGGGGACCTCGGTTTAGGGGTATATAGGTAGTTTAAGGGTGTTAGTGTACTTTAGAGCACAGTAGTTAAGAGCTTTATAAACCGGCGTTAGCCCAGAAAGCTCTTAACTACTGACTTTTTTCTGCGGCTGGAGTTTTGTCGTTAGATTTCTAACGCTCACTTCAGCCACAACTCTAAATACCGGCGTTAGAAAGATCCCATTGAAAAGATAGGATACGTAAATGACGTAAGGGCATCTTTGGTATGGAAAAGTCGCGGCTGGAAAGTGAGCGTTAGACCCTTTAATGACTGACTCTAAATACCGGCGGTAGCCCAAAACCAGCGTTAGGAGCCTCTAACACTGGTTTTTACGGCTACCGCCCAACTCTAAATCTAGGCCTAAGTCTTATTTCATAGAAAGATTGCTAAGCTTTCTGATATTCACTGTTTTGTTCAGACTTGTTATTGATATTCACTGTTTTGTTCAGCCTGTTATTTAATCAATTTCTCCTCCTTGGAGTCTCAATTTGGTTTTAAAGATTTTGCAGGCTCCTCCTTTTGAGCCTATGCGTTCTTTGGATATTAAACTACTTTCTTGGAAAGTTTTATTTCTTTTGGCTATCTCTTCTGCTAGAAGAGTTTTTGAATTGCCTGCTCTCTCTTGAGAGTCTCCTTATCTGAGACTTTGTTTACATTTTTGCCTAAGGTTGTGAATTCTAACAACATCAATAGGGAAATTATTGTTCCTTCCTTGTGTCCTAATCCTAAGAATTCTTTTGAAAGGTCTTTACATTCTTTGGATGGGGTTAGAGCTTTGAAATGTTATGTTGAGGTTACTAAAGATTTCAGAAAGACTTCTAGTCCATTTGTTATTTTTTCTGGTTTCAGAAAAGGTCAGAAAGCCTCTGCCATTTCCTTGGCATCTTGGTTGAAGCTTTTGATTCACAATGCCTATTTGGAGGCGGGCAGTCTCCGCCTCAGCGTATTATAACTCATTCTAATAGATCAGTCGAAAATCTTGGGCTTTCAAGAATGAAGCTTCAGTTGATCAAATTTGCAAAGCAGCAACTTGGTTTTCTTTGCATACATTTTCTAAATTTTACCATTTTGATGTGTTTGCTTCTTCGGAAGCAGCCTTTAGTAGAAAGGTTCTTCAGGCAGCTGTCTCATTTTGATTCTAGTGCCCATGATTTGAGGTTTTTTTTACATTTTTAAGAAAACAATTATTTTTAATTGACTCGTGGACTTCAACATCTTGGGTATTATATCCCATACGTCACTAGCTCATGGACTCTTGCCACTTACATGGAAGAAAACATAATTGTAAGAACTTACCTGATAAATTAATTTCTTTCATAGTGGCAAGAGTCCATGAGACCCACCCAATTTCTTTTTTTTTGGGGGGGGGGCTATGATTTTTTTTATATGTAAAGCGCTTTAATTATTCTGTTCCTCTTTTTTATGCTTTTTACTCCTTTTACACCTCAATAACTTGGCTATACGTTAAACTGAGGTTTGAGTGAGGTGGGAGGTGTATTTATATGCATTTGAGGTTTGGGAAACTTTGCCCCCTTCTGGTAGGAATGTATATCCCATACATCACTAGCTCATGGACTTTTGCCACTATGAAAGAAATTAATTTATCAGGTAAGTTCTTACATAAATTATGTTTTTTTATATATATATATATATATATATATATATATATATATATATATATATATTAGACAACTCAAGGTATTGATCTAGGCCCACTTTAACATATTCCATGTGACCTTGTTGGCAGTCAGATGAATGCCAAATGCATATAAAACAAAATCATTAACTTTTTCACAAACTTTGGGTTTCTGACTGAAATTGTTTACACATAACTTGTGCAGTCATAAGACAAAGGGTTGTAAAAGCTTCTCTAGGATCCCCTCTGTACAGAATTACTAGACATGCATGGGTTTGTCATAGGTTTTGTTAGTTAGGAGGCCGCTAATTGCAGCTGTGCACCACAAATCTCAAAGAAGATTTATACAGTAGACATATTATGACAATGTGTCCAGGGCCCATTTGGTATGGCTTAACTGTCTGAATTCTCAAAATTGGCCTCCAAAGTTTTATATATTTAAAAGAAGCAAAATCATGGTATTGATCTAGGCCCATTTTGTTATATTTCATGCCACCATTCAGATGTATGCCAAATTCGATCATAAAAAAATCATACATTTTTTCACAAACTTTGTGTTTCTCACTGAAATTATGTACACACAACTTGTGCAGTCATAAGAAATGTGTTGTAAATGCTTTTCTAGGATCCCTTGTGTACAGACTTACAAGACACGTGGCTGTGTTATTGCTTTGGAAATTAGAAGGCCACTATTTGCAAATGCGCACCACACTTCTGAAAGATATTTTTTTTTAAATGTTATGGCAATGGGCCCAGGGCCCATTTGGTATAGCATAACTGCCTGAATTCTAAAAATTGTCCTCAAAATGATAAATATTTTTAACATGGTAACCAGTCACTGAATAATCATTGGTTGCTTAGTGGTCACTAGTCACCTAGTGGTCCACAGTCCATCCATAGTCATGATCCTTTAGTGAGCAAACAATCACCAGCCTCAGTAGTCACCAATAACGAAAAGATTACTGAAAAACCACCAGACCCCATGGAAATACAGATCAATCAATAGCCTTTAGTCACTCCACAGAAATCTCAGTCACTTAGCAGTCATTTGTCATTCGAAATATATCTGGAACACTTTGTGATCACCACTAAATGCTAAATCCTTAGTGAAACTTATAAGACAATCTACATATTTTACATTGATTTTGGCCATGATAGTAGTCAGACAGCCATGAACCCACAGATACTTAAGTCATGGTAGTGGTCAAACTACAATCAACTCATTATGGGCCCAATGATCTTAAGGTATCTGGGCTGGAAAGATTATTGAAGAATACTTACTAGTCCTTCTATTTCCCTGGTATGAAGAGTGCACTATAAAATTAGTATTTTAAACATCATTCAAAACGAATAATTGAACCTTTCACACAAAAATAAACAGGGGAAAATTGTATTGTTAAGGTGCATCAAAAATCATAACAAACCCAACAAAAATCGTATTTTTTCAAAAATTTAAAATTTGTTTGTAAATTACACAGAAATAAATTGCATTAAATATGCACAGCGTAAATAATAATTTTAGTACACTAGATGCTCAAAAATCACTTAATTCATACTTAGTGACAAATACAATGAGTAATTGTTTTTTTTTTTTGTAAAATGAGCTGAACACGGGTGTTCCATGGACGTATATAAAATTGTCTCTCTTATCCCAGGGTAATTCTGAAAGATTTTCACACTACAGATCTCACAGTTTTTTCTCACCAACTAAAAGGTTAGTTACTTTAACCCTAATGTGTACGAAAACAGAATTTATGCTTACCTGATAAATTACTTTCTCCAACGGTGTGTCCGGTCCACGGCGTCATCCTTACTTGTGGGGAATATCTCTTCCCCAACAGGAAATGGCAAAGAGTCCCAGCAAAGCTGGCCATATAGTCCCTCCTAGGCTCTGCCCACCCCAGTCATTCGACCTACGGACAGGAGGAAAAATATAGGAGAAACCATATGGTACCGTGGTGACTGTAGTTAGAGAAAATAATTCATCAGGCCTGATTAAAAAACCAGGGCGGGCCGTGGACCGGACACACCGTTGGAGAAAGTAATTTATCAGGTAAGCATAAATTCTGTTTTCTCCAACATTGGTGTGTCCGGTCCACGGCGTCATCCTTACTTGTGGGAACCAATACGAAAGCTTTAGGACACGGATGAAGGGAGGGAGCAAATCAGGTTACCTAAACGGAAGGTACCATGGCTTGCAAAACCTTTCTCCCAAAAATAGCCTCCGAAGAAGCAAAAGTATCAAATTTGTAGAATTTGGCAAAAGTGTGCAGTGAAGACCAAGTCGCTGTCTTACATATCTGATCAACAGAAGCCTCGTTCTTGAAGGCCCATGTGGAAGCCACAGCCCTAGTGGAGTGAGCTGTGATTCTTTCAGGAGGCTGCCGTCCGGCAGTCTCGTAAGCCAATCGGATGATGCTTTTAAGCCAAAAAGAAATAGAGGTAGAAGTCGCTTTTTGACCTCTCCTTTTACCAGAATAGACGACAAACAGAGAAGATGTTTGTCTGAAATCTTTTGTAGCTTCTAAATAGAATTTTAGAGCACGGACTACGTCCAAATTGTGTAACAAACGTTCCTTCTTTGAAACTGGATTCGGACACAAAGAAGGTACAACTATCTCCTGGTTAATATTTTTGTTAGAAACAACCTTTGGAAGAAAACCAGGCTTAGTACGCAAAACCACCTTATCTGCATGGAACACCAGATAGGGCGGAGCACACTGCAGAGCAGATAACTCTGAAACTCTTCTAGCAGAAGAAATAGCAACCAAAAACAAAACTTTCCAAGATAACAACTTAATATCTATGGAATGTAGAGGTTCAAACGGAACCCCTTGAAGAACTGAAAGAACTAAATTTAAACTCCAGGGAGGAGTCAAAGGTCTGTAAACAGGCTTGATCCTAACCAGAGCCTGAACAAATGCTTGAACATCTGGCATAGCTGCCAGTCGTTTGTGTAGTAAGACAGATAAAGCAGAAATCTGTCCCTTTAGAGAACTCGCAGATAATCCTTTATCCAAACCTTCTTGCAGAAAGGAAAGAATCTTAGGAATTTTTATCTTATTCCAAGGTAATCCCTTGGATTCACACCAGCAGATATATCTTTTCCATATCTTATGGTAAATCTTTCTAGTTACCGGTTTTCTGGCCTGAACCAGAGTATCAATCACAGAATCTGAAAACCCACGCTTTGATAGAATCAAGCGTTCAATCTCCAAGCCGTCAGCTGAAGGGAGACCAGATTTGGATGTTCGAATGGACCCTGAACAAGAAGGTCCTGTCTCAAAGGTAGCTTCCATGGTGGAACCGATGACATATTCACCAGGTCTGCATACCAAGTCCTGCGTGGCCACGCAGGGGCTATCAAGATCAGCGAGGCCCTCTCCTGTTTGATCCTGGCTACCAGCCTGGGAATGAGAGGAAACGGTGGAAACACATAAGCCAGGTTGAAGGTCCAAGGCGCTACTAGTGCATCCACTAGAGTCGCTTTTGGATCCCTGGATCTGGACCCGTAGCAAGGAACTTTGAAGTTCTGACGAGACACCATCAGATCCATGTCTGGAATGCCCCACAATTGAGTAAATTGGGCAAAATCTCCGGGTGGAGTTCCCACTCCCCCGGAAGGAATGTCTGACGACTCAGATAATCCGCTTCCCAGTTTTCCACACCTGGGATGTGGATCGCAGATAGATGGCAGGAGTGATTCTCCGCCCATTGTATTATTTTGGTTACTTCTTTAATCGCCAAGGAACTCCTTGTTCCCCCCTGATGATTGATATACGCAACAGTCGTCATGTTGTCTGATTGGAATCTTATTAATGTGGCCTTTGCAAGCTGAGGCCAAGCCCTGAGAGCATTGAATATCGCTCTTAGTTCCAGAATGTTTATCGGGAGAAGAGACTCTTCCCGAGACCATAGTCCCTGAGCTTTCAGGGATTCCCAGACCGCACCCCAGCCCACTAGACTGGCGTCGGTCGTGACAATGACCCACTCTGGTATGCGGAAGCTCATTCCCTGGGATAGGTGGTCCAGGGATATCCACCAACGGAGTGAATCTCTGGTCTTCTGATCTACTTGAATCACTGGAGACAAGTTTGTATAGTCCCCATTCCACTGTCTCAGCATGCACAGTTGTAATGGTCTTAGATGAATTCGCGCAAAAGGCACTATGTCCATTGCCGCAACCATCAACCCTACTACTTCCATGCACTGAGCTATGGAAGGACGTGGAACAGAATGAAGAACTTGACAAGCGCTTAGAAGTTTTGACTTTCTGACATCTGTCAGAAAGATCCTCATTTCTAAGGAATCTATTATTGTTCCCAAGAAGGGAACTCTTGTTGACGGAGACAGAGAACTCTTTTCTATGTTCACCTTCCATCCGTGAGATCTGAAAAAGGCCAGAACGATGTCTGTATGAGCCTTTGATTTTGAAAGGGACGACGCTTGTATTAGAATGTCGTCCAAGTATGGTACTACTGCAATGCCCCTCGGTCTTAGAACCGCTAGAAGGGACCCGAGTACCTTTGTGAAAATCCTTGGAGCAGTGGCTAATCCGAATGGGTGGGCCACAAACTGGTAATGTTTGTCCAGAAAGGCGAACCTTAGGAACTGATGATGTTCTTTGTGGATAGGAATATGTAGGTACGCATCCTTTAGATCCACGGTAGTCATAAATTGATCTTCCTGGATAGTGGGTAGAATCATTCGAATGGTTTCCATTTTGAACGATGGTACCCTGAGAAATTTGTTTAGGATCTTTAAATCCAGAATTGGTCTGAAGGTTCCCTCTTTTTTGGGAACTACGAACAGATTTGAGTAAAATCCCATTCCTTGTTCCGTCATTGGAACTGGGTGTATCACTCCCATCTTTAACAGGTCTTCTACACAATGTAAGAACGCCTGTCTCTTTATTTGGTTTGAGGATAAGTGAGACATGTGGAACCTTCCCCTTGGGGGTAGTTCCTTGAATTCCAGAAGATAACCCTGAGAAACTATTTCTAGCGTCCAGGGATCCTGAACATCTCTTGCCCAAGCCTGAGCAAAGAGAGAGAGTCTGCCCCCCACTAGATCCGGTCCCGGATCGGGGGCTACTCCTTCATGCTGTTTTGTTAGCAGCGGCAGGCTTCTTGGCCTGCTTACCCTTGTTCCAGCCTTGCATCGGTTTCCAGGCTGGTTTGGTCTGTGAGGTATTACCCTCTTGCTTAGAGGATGCAGAATTAGAGCCCGGTCCGTTCCTGAAATTACGAAAGGAACGAAAATTAGACTTATTCTTGGCCTTGAAATGCCTATCTTGTGGGAGGGCGTGACCCTTTCCCCCAGTGATATCTGAGATAATCTCTTTCAATTCTGGTCCAAAGAGAGTTTTACCCTTGAAGGGGATGTTAAGCAATTTTGTCTTGGATGATACATCCGCTGACCAAGACTTTAGCCAGAGCGCTCTGCGCGCCACAATTGCAAACCCTGAATTTTTCACCGCTAATCTAGCTAATTGCAAAGCAGCATCTAAAATAAAAGAGTTAGCCAACTTAAGTGCGTGAACTCTGTCCATAACCTCCTCATATGGAGTCTCTCTACTGAGCGACTTTTCTAGTTCCTCGAACCAGAACCACGCTGCTGTAGTGACAGGAACAATGCACAAAATGGGTTGTAGAAGGTAACCTTGCTGTACAAAAATCTTTTTAAGCAAACCTTCCAATTTTTTATCCATAGGATCTGTGAAAGCACAACTGTCCTCGATAGTAATAGTAGTGTGCTTGTTTAGAGTAGAAACTGCCCCCTCGACCTTAGGGACTGTCTTCCATAAGTCCTTTCTGGGGTCGACCATAGGAAATAATTTCTTAAATATAGGAGGGGGAACAAAAGGTATGCCGGGCTTCTCCCACTCCTTATTCACTATGTCCGCCACCCGCTTGGGTATAGGAAAAGCGTCGGGGTGCACCGGAACCTCTAGGAACTTGTCCATCTTGCATAATTTTTCTGGAATGACCAAGTTGTCACAATCATCCAGAGTAGATAACACCTCCTTAAGCAGTGCGCGGAGATGTTCTAACTTAAATTTAAATGTCACAACATCAGGTTCAGCCTGTTGGGAAATTTTTCCTGAATCTTAAATTTCCCCATCTGACAAAACATCCCTCATGGCCCCTTCAGATTGGTGTGAGGGTATGACAGAACCATTATCATCAGCGCCCTCCTGTTCTTCAGTGTTTAAAACAGAGCAATCGCGCTTTCTCTGATATGCAGGCATTTTGGATAAAATATTTGCTATGGAGTTATCCATTACAGCCGTCAATTGTTGCATGGTAATAAGCATTGGCGTGCTAGAAGTACTAGGGGCCTCCTGCGTGGGCAAAACTGCCGTAGACACAGAAGGAGATGATGTAGATCCATGTCTACTCCCTTCATCTGAGGAATTATCTTGGGCAATTTCATTATCTGTGGCAGTACTGTCCTTACTTTGTTTGGACGCTATGGCACAATTATCACACAATTTTGAAGGGGGAGACACATTGGCTTTCATACATATAGAACATAGCTTATCTGAAGGCACAGACATGTTAAACAGGCTTAAACTTGCCTGACGTTAAAAAACGTTCCCCAAGTTTATAAGTGTGAATTATCAGCATAAACATGTATAAAATGTTCAAAGAAAGCAATCGATTTAGCCCATAAAAGTGTCTACCAGTTTTATAGCCCATATAAAGCCCTTTATTCTGTTTGAAACTAGGAAAATGGCTTACCGGTCCCCATGAGGGGAAATGACAGCCTTCCAGCATTACACAGTCTTGTTAGAAATATGGCTAGTCATACCTTAAGCAGAAAAGTCTGCTAACTGTTTCCCCCAACTGAAGTTACTTCATCTCAACAGTCCTATGTGGAAACAGCAATCGATTTTAGTTACTGTCTGCTAAAATCATCTTCCTCTCACAAACAGAATTCTTCATCCTTTTCTGTTTAAGAGTAAATAGTACATACCAGCACTATTTTAAAATAACAAACTCTTGATAGTAGAATAAAAAACTACAACTAAACACCACAAACTCTTAACCATCTCCGTGGAGATGTTGCCTGTGCAACGGCAAAGAGAATGACTGGGGTGGGCGGAGCCTAGGAGGGACTATATGGCCAGCTTTGCTGGGACTCTTTGCCATTTCCTGTTGGGGAAGAGATATTCCCCACAAGTAAGGATGACGCCGTGGACCGGACACACCAATGTTGGAGAAAATATAGGTGAATGTAAGATGCTGTACGCAGAAAGCAGAGTAATGTGATTAATATTTGCAGCAGAATTTATTTTTGAAAGTACAACCCCTGCTCACTTCACTCTATGGAGCGAAGCATCCATATTCATCAAGCTCCATATCTTTCAATGAAAGAAAACTTGGCACCTGCACAAACTGCCCCATTTTTTACTATAATTTTACTAGAAAAGAGTTTCAAGGATTGGTAAAAACAATCTCATCTGATCTAGCAAGGTACAAATCAAAGCTTTAGTTACTTTAGAGATGTTAAGTAAGCACCACCCACACCAACCAGATTCACAAGTATAAGCTGCAATATGAACCTTAGTCTATGTGACGTTAATATAAATATATCTGAACAAACTCACACTCTTCATTTTAATAAAGTAACTAAAGTAATGAAGTCATTTGCATACATTTGCATATGTAAATGAAAAGTCACAGAGATGTTTTGCATGTAATAAAGTTCTATTTAAGGTATTTTTGGCCAAATATGAGAATTGGGAAGCTGAGTATCTTCAATATATTGTATGGGCCATATAATTTATCAAGATGGACCAAAACAAAGGGGGGGGGGGGTTAACTGCAATATAAAAAGGCAATCAAAAACAAGAGAGGCGTAGGAATGTGGGTATCAGTCATAGACAGGGTACCGCATAGTGCTATACAAATTGGTCTTCACAGTGTATCAGCTGGTTGAGTTTAGTTATCCTGAGCCCTGGTATGCACTGTAGTGTCAGATAGCAAAAGCTCATATATACTTTAAATCTACTTATTAAAATGGTGCGTATGCACCTAGATATTGAAACATAGATCAGTATCAAAGCTTATAAGTAAAGGAACTTGTTTGCCAAACTTTTTTCAAATTGTATTTTCTATCTAAATTATGAAAGCTTAAAGGGACTGTGTTCTGTGTTTTCCAATGTGTTGCTAATGATCCATTTTGTTTGCTGAAGTCTAAAGTGTTTAAAATATATCCTTTATATTTATTTTATCTTTTGAAATAGTGGGTGATGCCTGTTTTATCCCTACCTATTCCGAAAATTTCCCCATGTAAGCATTGATTGTTGAAAAGCTATGTAAACATGAAAGTTCAGAAGAAATGAGACTCGCAGTGGGGCAAAAAGGTATTAAAATGTTTATTTTTCCTCTTCTTTCATGATGTATTATTCCTTGAAAGATAAGGTGAGGAGGACTATGTGTATAAAGCCCATTTGATAGGGCTGTGGTTCCAATTAGCAAACATGCCCATTTAATGTACAAAAATAAACCTAAACAAACACATTCATAAATATTTTATACTCTGCAGCTGTTATAAGAGAAAACTAATTCTACAGTACACTTTAATTTGGAATAATGTTTGAGAAAAATGTGCACCATTTATTACCTTCACTTTATTAAAAATATATTGCAAGTCATCTTTACTGGAAAAGAAATATCAGGTAATAATTCAAACCATGTTCTGATTACCAGTTATGCTATCAAAGTAAAACTTTTTCCAACATATACTTGACTATAGCTTCTGGATTGCAGTTTTAACACATAATTACGTCAATGGCAATTGTGTAGACAACTGTGCAAGTAAACTGTGTGTGTAATCCTATTACTTTTATAGCACACAACTTTCTTTCAAGTCTAGCTTCCCGGATTGCAGCTTTAAATATATGTGATAATAACTTTTTAGATTTTTTTAATTTTCTACAACACTAAAATTTTACTCCCAAAATTCAGCCATGAATAGATGTGTTTACTGAACGGTTCCAGTCTAGGAAATAGTTTGATTAATTTGAAGCAGAATAACATCTGTAAAAGTTTATTTGACAGTTTTGCCATTATTTTTTTACAATGATTAGTTTTGGAAGTTTCTGGCCTTTTGACTGTTTGTGCAGAGAAAAGTAGCACTTTTTTTTAGTTATTTTTTTAGTAAATTATATATCTAGCTCTTGTTATGTTTCTACTTATAGTAGTGAGAAAAGAAATGGGAATACATTATACACATAGAACTTGTAGTCTTGTTCAAATTTATCAGTGATTTAAAATACAGACCATTTAAAATCTATTTAAAAAAATGAATAACCAAACAATAAATTAGACATCTGTACGAATAAACATTTAACATATTTTTTAGGGTAAATATTGTACAATTTTAATAAAATTAGTTTCTTAAAAACCCTAAGAAATACAAATTATTGAAACACTGAAAGTTCCCTTATAGGGATACGTCCTGTCAATCAACTTCCTCCAAGCCTTCATATCCAGATCGATCATGAATGGTGTACATAATTTGCATGAATCATAGTGGTCAATTATGCAACTTATCAAAAAGTTGTCACCAGCAGTGCTCTGAAAATCAGCCATGAGTACAGAAATATATCTATGGGGAGTAAACACAACATGCACTGATGCTTAATGGACTTCTGTAAAGTAAATTGCAGCTAAAACTGTTACATTTTGAGATAAGCTTTTCTGCCACTAATTAGAATAATTAATTTAAACTGGAGACTATCAACTGCTGCTGTACAAGTGAAAGAGATCTGTGTGTGTGCATGTGTATATTTTACAGGGTGTTTTCATGTTTTTTTTTAATGAAAATACTTTAAATCCCTATATTCTTCACTTATAAAAATATATATCTGTATATACATTATATATCTGTATATGTATATACAGGGAGTGCAGAATTATTAGGCAAATTAGTATTTTGACCACATCATACTCTTTATGCATGTTGTCTTACTCCAAGCTGTATAGGCTCGAAAGCCTACTACCAATTAAGCATATTAGGTGATGTGCATCTCTGTAATGAGAAGGGGTGTGGTCTAATGACATCAACACCCTATATCAGGTGTGCATAATTATTAGGCAACTTCCTTTCCTTTGGCAAAATGGGTCAAAAGAAGGACTTGACAGGCTGAGAAAAGTCAAAAATAGTGAGATATCTTGCAGAGGGATGCAGCACTCTTAAAATTGCAAAGCTTCTGAAGCGTGATCATCGAACAATCAAGCGTTTCATTCAAAATAGTCAACAGGGTCGCAAGAAGCGTGTGGAAAAACCAAGGCGCAAAATAACTGCCCATGAACTGAGAAAAGTCAAGCGTGCAGCTGCCAAGATTCCACTTGCCACCAGTTTGGCCATATTTCAGAGCTGCAACATCACTGGAGTTCCCAAAAGCACAAGGTGTGCAATACTCAGAGACATGGCCAAGGTAAGAAAGGCTGAAAGACGACCACCACTGAACAAGACACACAAGCTGAAACGTCAAGACTGGGCCAAGAAATATCTCGACTGATTTTTCTAAGGTTTTATGGACTGATGAAATGAGAGTGAGTCTTGATGGGCCAGATGGATGGGCCCGTGGCTGGATTGGTAAAGGGCAGAGAGCTCCAGTCCGACTCAGACGCCAGCAAGGTGGAGGTGGAGTACTGGTTTGGGCTGGTATCATCAAAGATGAGCTTGTGGGGCCTTTTCGGGTTGAGGATGGAGTCAAGCTCAACTCCCAGTCCTACTGCCAGTTTCTGGAAGACACCTTCTTCAAGCAGTGGTACAGGAAGAAGTCTGCATCCTTCAAGAAAAACATGATTTTCATGCAGGACAATGCTCCATCACACGCGTCCAAGTACTCCACAGCGTGGCTGGCAAGAAAGGGTATAAAAGAAGAAAATCTAATGACATGGCCTCCTTGTTCACCTGATCTGAACCCCATTGAGAACCTGTGGTCCATCATCAAATGTGAGATTTACAAGGAGGGAAAACAGTACACCTCTCTGAACAGTGTCTGGGAGGCTGTGGTTGCTGCTGCACGCAATGTTGATGGTGAACAGATCAAAACACTGACAGAATCCATGGATGGCAGGCTTTTGAGTGTCCTTGCAAAGAAAGTTGGCTATATTGGTCACTGATTTGTTTTTGTTTTGTTTTTGAATGTCAGAAATGTATATTTGTGAATGTTGAGATGTTATATTGGTTTCACTGGTAAAAATAAATAATTGAAATGGGTATATATTTGTTTTTTGTTAAGTTGCCTAATAATTATGCACAGTAATAGTCACCTGCACACACAGATATCCCCCTAAAATAGCTATAACTAAAAACAAACTAAAAACTACTTCCAAAACTATTCAGCTTTGATATTAATGAGTTTTTTTGGGTTCATTGAGAACATGGTTGTTGTTCAATAATAAAATTAATCCTCAAAAATACAACTTGCCTAATAATTCTGCACTCCCTGTATTCAGTTAGATATATAGATATTTTACAAAAAAATATTTTATATATTTATATTTTATATGTATGTAAAAGTGCATTGGAGCCCTTTGCAGTTAAGTAGATGAAACCATGTAAAAGCATATTTATGCAATTTTCATATTAAGTGTTATACTGTGTATTTACTGTAAATATTTCACATTCCAATTGATATTCATATATGCATATATGTATATATATATATATATATATATATATATATATCTGTATATATCTGTATATATCTGTATATATCTGTAAATATCTGTATATATCTGTATATATCTGTATATATCTGTAAATATCTGTATATATCTGTATATATCTGTATATATCTGTAAATATCTGTATATATCTGTATATATCTGTAAATATCTGTATATATCTGTATATATCTGTATATATCTGTAAATATCTGTATATATCTGTAAATATCTGTATATATCTGTATATATCTGTAAATATCTGTATATATCTGTATATATCTGTATATATCTGTAAATATCTGTATATATCTGTATATATCTGTATATATCTGTATATATCTGTAAATATCTGTATATATCTGTATATATCTGTATATATCTGTATATATCTGTAAATATCTGTATATATCTGTATATATCTGTATATATCTGCATATATCTGCATATATCTGTATATATCTGTATATATCTGTAAATATCTGTATATATCTGTATATATCTGTATATATCTGTATATATCTATATACATATATATAATCATCTATATTTATAGGTATATATATAGGTATAGGTATATATATAAATATGTATTTATGAATAAACATATTATTGTATGTGAAGAACATTGGAATGTGGGTTAGCACACTTAAGAATATGGGATCGGGTTTGTGGATGAGTAAGATGTTAGTTTTTCCCCCACTTTTTTTGCTCCATTGACTTCTATGGGGGATTAGGTTATCAAAATTTACTTTCAACTCTTAATACTAGCGTAACCCAATGTGCAACCGGAGGCACAGTTAACACTCGAGCAGGAGCGCTAAATTACGCTACACTCGTAATTTGTCTTATAGACCAAGTTGTATTTACCTGCCAATGTTGGTCAGCTGCTCACTCACTGTGACTGACTCACATGTGACAAATATAGGGCCACAGTGGAATGTACCAGGTAGAGTGGTCTATGCCAAATAAGAAATAAGCTGAGCTGTGATGGTGTTAGAACACACAGAGAAAGTCCAACACTCACTTAGAAGCTCTCAGCTAAGATTAAAAGCAAAAATGGAAGGGTTAGTTACCGCATCTGGCCAAATGGGACAAGGCCAGGTACTACGTCAAAGTACCTTACAAAACCTGGGTCCCTAAACTAGCCAAACAATGCAAGCTCTCAATCAAACAAACGGGGAACAAGTGAAGGGTGCAAAGGCTTATGTAATCACCCTAGACATTTACAAAACATAAAAGGGGACTGGACTGGTTACACATCCCATAACCCTGCAACATGCTTAGCCCTGGGTGCTCAATGGCACTCACAGGAAGCTGTTCTGTCCCCAGAATCACAGGCAGTTAACCCCAGACAGGTCTTGGTGCAAGGCCCATAGGGAAAATTACTAAACAAATTAATACAACAAACTGAGAAAGTCCAGTCCTTGACTCAGCTAAGATTAAAAGCAAAAATGGAAGGGTTAGTTACCGCATCTGGCCAAATGAGACAAGCCCAGGTACCTCATCAAGGTCCCTTCCAAAACCTGGGTCCCTAAACCAGCCAAACAATGCAAGCTCTCAATCAAACAAACTGGAAACAAGAGGGACAGCACAGCTTCCTGTGAGTGTCATTAAGCACCCAGGGCTGAGCATGTTGCAAGGTTATGGGAGGTGTACCCAGTCCAGTCTGAGAGTGCAGTCCCTTTCCGTGTTTTGTGATGATGTTAGATGCAGAAATGTGACAACATGAATAATAATTCACTCATTATATTTTTTTCTAATGTAAGTGGATCAAGATTAGATAACTGTACGAGTATTGTGTGGTATGTGAGTGTGTGTAAATTTCTTTATTATTTGTTGCCCTAATATGTCTAATGATTTGCTGCATTTGCATTTGGTAAAACTGGATTTTAAAATAAATTCCTGATAACAGAAAACTATTTCTTACATAATTTTATCATATTCCGGGGCCCTGGCGTAATTAGATCAAATGGGGTCCACTGATATACATGGTAGGAAACAGTTGAGTAGTCCATGCCCCTTTAAGTAGTTTTGCATGTTACAGCATTATATGATAGTGTATATTAAAAAAATAAATAATCTAAAAGCTTATTTGTATAATATAAACACAGGAGTTGATGAAGTCTCATCAAAGAACTGTGTCTTCTGCATACTAACAAGCTGATTAGTTTTTGGTAAGTTATAGTATTCATGTCAAAATACTGGTGTGTCACATTAACATCCATATGTTTGTAATAATAATGATGTACTTAGGTAAGAAAAGAGGGGGGGGGATCAATAGCAAAGTCCACTTAATGTCAAATGCTAAACAATGTGTGAGTGAGTGTAAAATACAAAAGTATCTGCTGAATCATCATCATCATCAGCAGCCCTGCGTCCTTTACTTCTGGTAACAGAATATAGAAGCATCTCTTGTGATTTCTTCCACTAGGAATATGTATGACCAGAGTAATAGATAATATATCTCTGAAGGTCATCTCTCCTCTTGCAATCACAGACATGCTCAAGGTTTTTTCTTAATAACGTGCCTTGGTATTCTTTGTATTAACACATCAGGATCTGACCTGCAAACCATAATTTACCATGCTTATCATTATCAAAGGCTTGATTGTATAACGTAATGTGTTTGCTCTTGTTCCATTAGAACTAACTAAGGGAAAATCATGTACAGAGGAATGTTGCAGTTTGTTAAAGGGCTATAGTTTAAGGTTAATATTAAAATGTTAAATAAATGCCGTAAAAAAAAGATCTTTGCAATTTGGGTTTTTACACTTCACGCTTCATAAGCTTAACACTGCTACATATCTGTCCCATACTAACCTCTACATAAATAGCATACAGCAAAACCATGTAAGTTTTGCTAACAAAATGACAGAGGCTAACCTTGTCTACTCCAGTAAAAAAATCAGATTGTCTCTTTTAAATAAGGGACTTTGGCCACTGAAAAACAACAGTAGGAAACAGGGTGTTAATGTTTTCTGAAAGTTTTCATTCATTTATTGCAAGTCAAAAAATGTTATGTCTCTTTAAGTTAGGTTATACAACATCTTGTACGGTAGTAGCATAGCGTTATGTATTTTAAAAGAAGCCTGGTCTGTAATACAACACATACCCTTTCCTTGTATGCAGTGAGATACAGATGGAAATGGCAGAAGGTATACTTCACTTATAGTGTAGAGCAGGGATCTTTCAATGTTTTAAAAAGTATTGTATTTATTATTAAAGGGACATAAGCATCTAAATTAAACATTTGTGATTCTGATAGAGCGTGTATTTTTATTTACTTTAACAGATTCTGAGAGTTGTTTTGTCAGTGTGCTTTCCAGTGATCACAATCCTAAAATGCTTCAACCATTAATACCCTTCGGTTGTTATCTCCTAAAAACACAGTACCAATTACTGTATGATTAATTTCCTGACTCCATAATCCAAAAATCCAATTGTGCATGATTACTGGCAAACTGGTGATTTGAGGGGGTTAACAACTGCATCAATGACCTATAAACTGATTGTGCAGGTAGCATAAATATATGTTTGATGATGGTACTTACCAATGTCATACAATATTGCAGAGTAATTTGTGTTTTTCACATACTCAAAACAAAAGTTAATTTCAAAAATATTCTGTTGTAGTTGGTAATCAGTGAAAAAGTGTTACCAACAAACGCCTAGATTACAAGTTTTGCATTATGAGCTGTGCGGTGCTAACATGCAGTTTTTTCTCACCGCTCACTTTCCTACAGCGCTGGTATTACAGGCTTTTACAAACCCGGAGTTAACAGGCAAGAAGTGAGCGTAGAGCAAAATTGTGCTCCACACTACACTCCAATACCAGCGCTGCTTAAGTGAGCGGGGAGCTGGTTGTACGTGCTCGTGCACGATTTCCCCCTAGACATCAATGGGGAGAGCCGGCTGAGAAAAAGTCTAACACCTGCAAAAAAGCAGCGTAAAACTCAGTAACGCAGCCCCATTGATTCCTATGGGGAAAAACATTTTATGTTTACACCTAACAACCTAACATGAACCCCGAGTCTAAACACCCCTAATCTTACACTAATATTAACCCCTAATCTGCCGCCCCCGACATCGCCGACACCTACATTATACTTATTAACCCCTAATCTGCCGCTCCGGACATCGCTGCCACCTACATTATATTTATTAACCCCTAATCTCCCTCCCCCAATGTCGCTGCAACCTACCTACATTTATTAACCCCTAATCTGCCGCCCCCAATGTCGCCGCCACAATATTATATTTATTAACCCCTAAATCTAAGTCTAACCCTAACACCCCCTAACTTAAATATAATTTAAATAAATCTAAATACAAATTCCTATCATTAACTAAATAATTCCTATTTAAAACTAAATACTTACCTATAAAATAAACCCTAAGATAGCTACAATATAACTAATAGTTACATTGTATCTAGCTTTGGGTTTATTTTTAATTTACAGGCAAGTTTGTATTTATTTTAACTAGGTAGAATAGTTACTAAATAGTTATTAACTATTTAATAACTACCTAGCTAAAATAAATGCAAATTGACCTGTAAAATAAAACATAACCTAAGTTACATTAACACCTAACACTACACAACAGTTAAATACATTCCCCCTACATTAAATACAATTAAATAAAATTAGCTAAATTACAAAAAAAAACCCCCACTAAATTACAGAAAATAAAACCCACACAATCAACCACCCAAATAAAAGCCTAACTTAAAAAAACCTAAGCTCCCCATTGCCCTGAATAGGGCATTTGGATGGGCAGTGCCCTTAAAATGGCATTTAGCTATATTGCAGCCCAAAGCCCTAACCTAAAAAATAAACCCACCCAATACACCCTTAAAAAATACTAACACTAACCCCCAAAGATTCACTTACTGGGAGAAGTTTTCATCCAAGCGGCAAGATGTCCTCAACAAAGCCGGCAGAAGTGGTCCTCCAGACAGGCAGAAGACTTCATTCAGACAGCATCTTCTATCTTCTTCCTTCTGACACGGAGCAGCTCCATCTTCAAGACATCTGGCATGGAGCATCCTCTTCAATCAATGGCTTCTTCGGAATGAATGTACCTTTAAGTGACGTCATCCAAGATGGCGTCCCTTAAATTACGATTGGCTGATAGAATTCTATCAGCCGATTGCAATTAAGGTAGAAAAAATCCTATTGGCTGATGCAATCAGCCAATATGATTGAGCTGGCATTCTATTGGCTGTTACAATCAGCCAATACAATGCAAGCTCAATCCTATTGGCTAATTGGATCAGCCAATAGGATTGAAGTTCAATCCTATTGGCTGATTGCATCAGCCAATAGGATTTTTTCTACCTTAATTCCGATTGGCTGATAGAATTCTAGGATAGGATAGGAATCTAAGGGACGCCATCTTGGATGACGTCACTTAAAGGTACATTCATTCTAAAGAAGCCGTCGATTGAAGAGGATGCTCCACGCCGGATGTCTTGAAGATGGAGCCGCTCCGCGTCGGAAGGATGAAGATAGAAGATGCCATCTGGATGAAGACTTCTGCCCGTCTGGAGGACCACTTATGCCCATCTGGAGGACCACTTCTGCTGGCTTCATTGAGGACATCTTGCCGCTTGGATGAAGACTTCTCCCGGTAAGTGAATCTTCGGGGGTTAGTGTTAGGATTTTTTAAGGGTGTATTGAGTGGATTTATTTTTTAGGTTAGGGCTTTGGGCTGCAATGGAGCTAAATGCCCTTTTAAGGGCAATGCCCATCCAAATGCCCTTTTCAGGGCAATGGGGAGCTTAGTTTTTTTCAGTTAGGCTTTTATTTGGGGGGGTTGGTTGTGTGGGTGGTGGGTTTTACTGTTGGGAGGGTTGTTTGTATTTTATTTACAGGTAAAAGAGCCGATTTCTTTGGGGCAATGCCCCGCAAAAGGCCCTTTTAAGGGCTATTGATAGTTTAGGCTAGTTTTTTTTTTTTTTTTTTTGGTGGGGGGTTATTTTGATAGGGCTCTTAGATTAGGTGTAACTAGTTTAAATATCTGAAATTTGTTTTTATTTTCTGTAATTTAGTGGGTTTTTTTTGTAATTTAGCTAATTTTATTTAATTTATTTAATTGTATTTATTGTAGGGAATTTATTTAATTGTAGTGTAAAGTTAGGTGTTAGTGTAAACAGGTTAGGTTTTATTTTACAGGTAAATTTGTATGTATTTTAGCTAGGTAGTTAGTAAATAGTTAATAACTATTTAATATCTATTCTACCTAGTTACAGTAAATACAAACTTGCCTGTAAAATAAAAATAAACCCTAAGCTAGCTACAATGTAACTATTAGTTATATTGTAGCTAGCTTAGGGTTTATTTTATAGGTAATTATTTAGTTTTAAATATGAATTATTTAGTTAATGATAGGAATTTTATTTAGATTTATTTAAATTATATTTAAGTTAGAGGGTGTTAGGGTTAGACTTAGATTTAGGGGTTAATAACTTTAGTATAGTGGCGGCGACGTTTGGGGCGGCAGATTAGGGGTTAATAAATGTAGGTAGGTGTCGGCGATGTAAGGGACAGCAGATTAGGGGTTAATAATATTTAATTAGTGTTTGTGAGGCGGGAGTGCGGCAGTTTAGGGGTTAATATGTTTATTATAGTGGCGGCAATGCCCGGAGCAGCAGATTAGGGGTTAAAAATTTTATTATAGTGTTTGCGATGTGGGAGGGCCTCGGTTTAGGGGTTAATAGGTAGTTTATGGGTGTTAGTGTACTTTTTAGCACTTTAGTTATGAGTTTTATGCTACTTGACTGAATCTTAGCGGTGTACCGCTCACTTTTTAGCCTCCCAGGAAAAACTCGTAATATCGGCGCTATGGAAGTCCCATAGAAAAAAGGCTTTATGAAATTTACGTAAGTTGGTTTGCGGTAAGGCCAAAAAAGTGTGCGTTAGACCTATACCTGCAAGACTCGTAATAGCAGCGGGCGTAAAAAAGCAGCGTTAGAACCTATTAACGCTGCTTTTTTACCTTAATGCACAGCTCGTAATCTAGCCAAATATTTGTAACAATTTTATACATTGTAGCGCACTATATAAGAGCATTGTTTGCAAAAATGTATAATATTGTTATGAACATTATTGCAAACCTTGCTGGCATATAGTTTTAAGACACGTACAGGCTCCTGGGCCTATCTAGCTATCCTTTTAAAACAAAGAATGCCAAGAAAACAAAATAAATTTTAATAATCAAAGTAAATTGGACATGCTGTATCTGAATGACTATTAATGACGGCTCTGAGCCGTCACAGAGTTTCCCACTCTGGTGCTAATGACAGCTCAGAACCGTCACTAGCACTCTCCCACCTTGAGGGTTATCTGGGGGCTCCCACCCACCCACTCCTACCCTGGTGATCATGCCTGTAGAGTGACAGGCATCGACGGGGGATCACGTTTTGCGCAGTGACGTCACGCGCAATGACGTGATGACGTCACCACGCAACTTTATTAACAATTTGTCAATACAAAGTCTAAGGAAAGGGGGCATGCTGTATCTCAGGCATCTAAACAGTTACAGGCCCCCAAGGCCCACCATCGGAAAAGTAATCGCCTAACCTTTCCAATTATGTAAGTCTTATTAATTTTGTTAAAACATTTTCACAAAATAAAAAAATACAAAAATAAATTAAATCAGCTTAGCACCCAGGTGGGGAAGTGCTTAAAACTCAAAGGGTTAAAGAACTACTAAACAGTAGAATAGCATAATCATTACACACATGAAATAAAAACTCAATGCAAAAGCATTTAGTTTAAATTTTAAATAAGTAGATTTCTTTCTGACACATTTTAAAGTTAGTTCTATTTTCCTTCTCACTGCATCATGTGACATCTATCAGTCAATCACAAAATTCATATATGTATATTCTATTAATCTTGCTCAGTAGGTGCTGCTGTCTCAGAAAGTGTGCACATAAACAGATTGTACACTTATAGAAAATGGAAGTGAATTGGGAAGTTTAAAATTGTGTGCTCTATCTGAATCATGAAAGTTTAATTTTGACTTGAGTGTTCCTTTAAGGGAACATTGAATGTATATATCGGGGCCGAATTATCAAGCTCCAAATGGAGCTTGATGCCCCTGTTTCCGTGCGAGCTTTTAGGCTCGCCGGAAACAGCAGTTATGAAGCAGCAGTCTAAAGACCACTGCTCCATAACTGGTACGCCTGCTCTGAGGCTGCGGACATCAATCTGCCAATCGTATACAATCGGGCTGATTGACACTCCCTGATTGGCTGCGAATCTGCAGGGGGCGGCATTGCACAAGAAGTTCACAAGAACTGCTTGTGGAATGATAAATGCCGACAGTGTATGCTGTCGGAATTTATCGATGTGCGGCGAACATGATACTCTACATCGTATCTTGTCCGCTCGCATAAATTAGCCCCATGGCCTCTATTAAATGTGACAGCACAACAGTTAGACATTTTAAAAGTACAAAAATAAATACATAGAAGAATCAATAGCTTTTCAAACATACAGTAAATGCATATCCTTACAAAATACACACTGGGAAACTTTACAACAATACTGATGATCAGACATATGCAATCACAAGTCTTAAAAGGAAAAGCAATTGTATTCAGCATATGGGCATAAATAAAAAATAAAATAAAACACAAAAGTTTAATATCATCTTAAAAATACACATTATTTTCAAATATTTAAAGAAATCTACCTATTAGTAAATTGCAGATTTTTATATCTCACATATCATATACTATCAAATAAAATATATATTGTAAACACTGTATCCTTTGAGAATATGAAGACAATTTATTAAAAAAAAATAAGTATACCTAGCTATGGGTTAATAAACTAACATTAAAAATAGCCCAACACAATATATTTCTTAGGTTAGACTCAAACTTCCATATAAATTTCCGTGTAAACTGTCCATTTGTATGAGAGATTTTGATGATTTTTTTATACTATTTTTTATACTACTTCAACTAAGAATAAATTTGTACAAAATTCACATTCAGTTGCATGTACTTCTATTTATTTAACCAGACAGTTTACACGGAAATTTATATGGAAGTTTCAGTCTAACCTAAGAAATATATTGTGTTGGGCTATTTTTAACGTTAGTTTATTAACCCATAGCTAGGTATACTTAGTGTACTTTTAGCGCCACCTACACTCCACGTATTTAGATTCTTTTATTTTCAAACTACCTAGGAAGGAGGTAGTATCAGAGGTTGGCAAAGTGGGTTGAGTCTAGCGCTCCACTCAACTATTTTTTATAATAAAAAAAATAAGGTTTGTTTTTATTATATTTGTTGAGATTATGCAGTGAATCAAGTCCGCCCGGCATACACTGTCGGCATTTAACATTGCACAAGCATTTTTGGTGAAATGCTTGAGCAATGCTGCCCCCTGCACATTCGCGGCCAATTGGCCGCTAGCAGTGGGTGTCAATCATCCCGATTGTATCGGTTTGGGATTATTGCAGTCCGCCACTTCAGAGGTTGCGGACAAGTTAAGAAGCAACGGTTATGCTTCCGGCGAGCATCCGCTGCTTGGTAAATCTATCCCATTATATTTTTGTGTATATAAATAGTTTTGTTTCTGTTTGAGATAAGTCTTCTTTAGATACCTATATTTATAAAATCAAATATATAGAAACACATTTTTACTCTGTTAATTTTTTTGTCAACACTGTATCCTTTGACAATACAAAGAGCATTTCTTTAATAATCTTTATTTTCTTAAGGTTTCTTATTATTATATTTGCTTAATTTGTATATTTTTGTATATATAGTTTGTGTTGTGTTTTTTTATTGTGAGTTTTCTTTATATACCTATATTTATTTACGTATGTCTTCATTTTAATAAAACTATTTAAAAATATATATGTTTTGGATTTCTTTCCTTGCTAATATTTTTGGTTGTTTTTGAAGAAAGATGCCTCTATAAGTTATAAAATCCAGTGATTAATCCTTAATGCTTTTTAATGTTAATTGAACACCTTCTGTTTAACTCTAGATATCAGCTTTCATACAGCTGATATTTAAGTTTAGCATTAACCTTGGAACACATTGTTGGGCTTAGTTTGCTACATCTTTAGAGTGCCCTTCACTAACCAGCCTTTCAGTTATTTGGATATAGTAATTTTCACACACCGATGGCAGCTTAGCTGGTTCTCCATCTGCTTTCTGTTAGAAAAAGCTGCCTACGGCTATTGGCTGGATGATTGCTTCATATATTTGTAACCAGTTGTTATCACATTTGGTTTTTTCCTTGATGACTGGTAATTTGTATTTGTCAAGACAGCCATCATCAACAGATGACCCTAAGCAGAGTGCAAAATCCAAACTTGGAAAAATATGGTGACTTCATAAAATACACTATTTTATTTGTTTAAACTCTTTTTTTTTTGATTACCTTATACGTTTTGGACAAGTTTCCAATAACGAAACAGGAATAATTAAGCCTATAAAGGCAAAGTATTGTAGTCCTAGGACCAGTCAACATTGGGACACCTTGTAAGTTGGTGACTACTTAAGCAGAATATGGCCACATTTTGTAGCTAAGATCATTATTTGCAAGTGGATGTGCGCCAATATCCCATATGTATATATTTTTATATAGGAATATAAATATATGTACATACTGCTTTAAAGTAGGACACATATGAAAAATACATCTGTTGGGGTTCTTATAATGGAACATTTTACAAAACATTTCTTTAAACAGCCCCTGACATATGTATTTACTCATTAGTGTTCTCCATTAAAACGGTAATATGGCAGATATATATATATATATATATATATATATATATGCATAAAATAAATAAAATACTAAATTTGTGTACTAGTATATTAGTTTGATAATAAAATACAGCCACTTCTGACTGAAGTAATTGATTACTTCCAAAGTTAATAGCTTAAATTAAATTGGAGGTTTAAATGTCAATTGACATTAATTATTCATTTTTCAATTAATTACTGTGGTTCCAGAATGCTGCAGCTTAAATTATGGAAGCAATTCTGCAAAATCAGCAGAAAACAGAGGTGTGTGTCAGGAAAGCTTAGGCAAGGGAAGTCATTGGTGGGGGGATACTTTTAATACCCTTGCTTATTCCAATGAGTAGAATAGACAGAGCCAGTATTTTGTAGCAACTGGCCCAGACATAGCACTCTCATAGAATGTAATAGACTAGGCCAGTAACTTCTAGAAACTAAACAGGACTTTGCACTCTCATAGTATAAAATGCACTTGATCAGTAACTTGGAGTAACTGAACAAAACTTAGCACTCTCATATTATCGTTTAGTCAGAAACTTGTAGTCAGGACTGGACTTATAGTAATCATGATCTAAAGCCACTTATAGGAAGGAACTATAGATCAGACTGATTATTAACAAATGCGTCTTCCATCACAATTATCTTCCAGTTTAGTTTATAGAGAACACTGCAGGGGAGGAACTACCATTGGTGTAGCAGGTACTGTGGCACCAGGGCCTACGTGCTTGGGGGCCCATTGCAGCCTGAGCCAGTCAATACAAAAAGTGTGCGCAGAATTTTTACAATCCTAATGCAGGGGAGCCTTTTATTAGTGCAGGTTGCAGTTACATATATCTATTATCAAAATCATTATACAAAGTAGCATGTATATTAAAGGGACAGTCTAGTCCAAAATAAACTTTCATGATTCAGATAGGGCATGTAATTTTAAACAATTTTCCACTTTACTTTTATCACCAATTTTGCTTTGTTCTTTTGGTATTCTTAGTTGAAAGCTTAACCTAGGAGGTTCATATGCTAATTTCTTAGACCTTGAAGGCCACCTCTTTTCAGAATGCATTTTAACAGTTTTTCACCACTAGAGGGCGTTAGTTCATGTGTTTCATATAGATAACACTGTGCTCGTGCACGTGAAGTTATCTGGGAGCAGGCACTGATTGGCTAAACTGCAAGTCAAAAGAACTGAAATAAAGGGACAGTTTGCAGAGAATTAGATACAAGATAATCTCAGAGGTAAAAAGTATATAAATATAACTGTGTTGGTTATGCAAAACTGGGGAATGGGTAATAAAGGGATTATCTATCTTTTAAAACAATGAAAATTCTGGTGTAGACTGTCCCTTTAATACTATTGCTTACTAGTGAGTTACCTTTGGGGGGCCCCAAAAACATAATTTTGCACCAGGGCTCTCTGTTGGGTAGGTCCACTACTGGAACACTGTGCAACCTCATGTCTTCTTGTTTGATACCATTTATCCTTGGCACAAGCCTTGCCAAACAATGTTGTATGTTCTAGAACAGCATGGCAGCCACTGTATAAGAACTCCAGAGAGATAGACTGTGTGGTGACATTTTATCACAGGAATATTGGAATATAGCTCACAGATTTTATACCTGGCAATTCACTTAGCTGGTTTTAAAGTTGAATATTCAAGTAGTTCTTTTGTCTAGTGTCTGTCTAGGTGGGACACTCCCAATGGCCTTTGAGTGGCATTTGATAGGCCACTCCCTTTTGAATTGGGGTATAAAATACTGTAACACCAGAACCTCTGTCTCTTTATCTTATCTTACTTATCCTGGAAAGATGGCTGATGGTGGACACCTTGGAAAATGTGGCTAAGTATATTCCTATGATTATTTTAGCATTATTGGACAAATTGGGGTTATTGTAGTAAAGTTGCCCTGTATTTAATATTTGGACTGTGTATATATATCTGTAAATATTTATCTTATTATTAACATATATTGATTCCAAATAAACTGTTTGGAAAAAAATGGAGACCCTCTCATGGAGTTAATTTCACAACTTATTTGTATTGGTTTAGTGGTATTACCATAGAGATGACTAAATTAGAATTATATTGAGTATAAAGTAAAGATATTTTAAATTAATAAATAAGCACAGACTGTAGAGTAGGATTGGCCTTATGGTAAACAGAAGAGGTGGAACCAGCAGAGTAGGTGTAACAGGTAGCTCCATCTCCAAACACTTTCCCTTATTATGGATACTAGAACTGTTCCATCACCTGCAAGTAGGAGAGCCCAGATATCTACTTTTTAAAGAGAGATGATAGGATTAGTACTGATAATGGTTTGCTCAAAAAGTAAAGAGACATGGATATCAAAATGAATCTCTTAGGATGGTGACAGAGCATATAATTTAAAAAAAAAAAAAAACGTTCCAATTTAGTGGTATTCTTTAACGTATCTGTTTCTTTTGGGATTCCTTTTTTTTTACTCTTTTCTCCATGAAAGCATACTGATGTAGGATCAGGAGTGTGCATGTGTGTTAAGCCTGATATAGCAGGAGTATTTAAAAATGTTTGTAACATGTAATGCTCAAGGCATGTGCACGCTCCTGACTGTACCTCAGTATGGTTTCATGGAATAGAAATAAGTTTCAACAAAGAATACCAAGAGAAAAAATACATTTTGTTATAGAATGAAACTGGAGCATTTTTTTTTATTGTGTGCTTTCTCTGGATCATTAAGATATTTGATGATTTAATTTTAGCTTTCAAGTTCCTTAACATAAAGCAAATGTACGTTTAAGTTATTAGATGTGCATTTGTTTGGTTTTTTTTGTGTGCTGCTGACATTTAGCAGTAGCACTAGCTACTATATAAATTATTAGGAACATTAAAGAAAATGCAATAGCCCTTACTCTGAAATCTAATTGAGACAAATTTCAAAACATATTTAAATTTGCCAGCCCCCTGTATCATGTGACAACCATTGTCCAATAACAGACTCATATAGCTACACACTGTGAACTCTTGCACATGCTCAATAGTAGGTGGTTCATCAGAAAGTGTGCATATAAAAAGTCTATACACAATTTAATAATGGAAGTAAATTGAAAAGTCTTTCAAAACTGCATTCTATATCGGATTTATGAAAGATGAATTTTAACTTTGACTGTAACTTTAATGACGTCTCCCATAGGAAATGCAGCCAAATGAGTTTTGTTAACAAACAAACAGCGAGATTACGAGTTTTGCGTTATGAGCTGTGCGGTGCTAATGTGCAGTTTATTGTCAACGTTCACTTACCTGCAGCGCTGGTATTACAGGTTTTCTGAAACCCGGCGTTAAAAGGCAAGAAGTGAGCGCAGAGCAAAATTGAGCTCCAAACTTCACTTCAATACCAGCGCTGCTTAAGTCAGCGGTGAGCTGGTTGTACATGCTCGTGCACAATTTCCCCATAGACATCAATGGGGAGAGCCGGCTGAAAAAAAGTCTAACACCTGCAATAAAGCAGCGTAAAGCTCAGTAACCCAGCCACATTGATTTCTATGGGGAAACTAAAGTTATGTTTACACCTAACACCGTGTGTGTGGGGGTGGGGAGCGCTAACTACTAAAGCTGTGAGTAGGACTAAGTTTAGTGATAATTAGTTGTATTATCTATTTGTGTTTCAATAGTGTACCTTAAAAAATCTCTCTTAATTAGTGTGTGTGACTAATTAATTCTTTTTAGATTAGAAACCTTCTATGTGTTCGTGATATTATAATTAATACTTAGTTAAACCATACAATGTGTTTGTAACTAAATATTCATTTAAGATAGTGAACTATATTAGTGACTTGTATATTGTGATTTGTGTATACACCTTTGAGATCTTAGTTCTTCTGTATACCTCTAGGATAACTATATCAAATGGTAGGTAAATATTGTAGATTGACACTCCTTAGTATTGATATATAGAAATGACACCAAACTTATATACACTAAAATAATTTATATAACAAAAATAACATATAATGAATTCAAGTATTACACGGATAAAAATGATTTCAATAGCCACCAATTTTTAAATCATACATATGCATCCATATAAAAACATGTTGAGTAAAAAAAGGCTGCTTCAAGTTCTGATATTGTATCAAAAATCCGGTACACACTTTCTCATATATGCATATATTGAACCTTTGGGATTGTGTGTACAATTCGTTTAATATGTTGCAAAAAGTTGTGGCCACAACTGAGTTCCTTAAATTTTTTGGTATCTCCAAATGAGGATAGTGTTATACAATAATATTGTTGCACTCCCCCTAACCGGACCTCCGATTGTTTCTTACCTCGTTGTATAGGGGTCCTGGGAAGCTGCTTGCTATTAGTTGTACCTTTAATGGAGGATCAGCGTCTCTCTGTTTGAAGTTCCCGGCGGCTTGCTTCCTATCCCTGACGTCGTCTATTCCACGTGATTTGTTGGAGGCCAATCAGGTAACCGGATCGTGGGGGGAGTGTATCTCCTTGAAATCCTGACTTGTTTGGTTCTTTTGCGGCCTTTGTGATCCACACTGAATAGTCTGTCTATGCATTTCAGCGCTCTCCTGCGCCTTTATCAAGACTTATATCACCTAACACCGTAACATGAATGCCGAGTCTAAACACCCCTAACCTTACACTTATTAACCCCTAATCTGCCACCGCCAACATCTCCGACACCTACATTATATTTATTAAACCCTAATCTGCTGCTTTGGACATCGCCGCCACCTACATTATACTTATGAACCCCTAATCTGCTGCCCCCAACATCGCCGACACCTACATTATATTTCTAAACCCCTAATCTGCTGCCCCCAATGTCGCCACAACCTACCTACACTTATTAACCCCTAATCTGCCGCCCCCAACGTCGCTGCCACTATATTAAATTTATTAACCCCTAAACATAAGTCTAACCCTAACCCTAACACCCCCTAACTTAAATATAATTTAAATAAATCTAAATAAAATTACTTTCATTAACTACATTATTCCTATTTAAAACTATATACTTACCTATAAAATAAACCCTAAAATAGCTACAATATAACTAATAGTTACATTGTATCTAGCTTAGGGTTTATTTTTATTTTACAGGCAAGTTTGTATTTATTTTAACTAGGTAGACTAGTTACTAAATAGTTATTAACTATTTAATAACTACCTAGCAAAAATAAATACAAATTTACCTGTAAAATAAAACATAAACTAAGTTACAATAACACTTAACCTTACACTATAATTAAATAAATTCCCTATATTAAATACAATTAAATAAATTAAATTAAATTAGCTAAATCACAAAAAAAAAAACACTGCAGGGGAGGAACTACCATTGGTGTAGCAGGTACTGTGGCACCAGGGCCTACGTGCTTGGGGGCCCATTGCAGCCTGAGCCAGTCAATACAAAAAGTGTGTGCAGAATTTTTACAATCCTAATGCAGGGGAGCCTTTTATTAGTGCAGGTTGCAGTTACATATATCTATTATCAAAATCATTATACAAAGTAGCATGTATATTAAAGGGACAGTCTAGTCCAAAATAAACTTTCATGATTCAGATAGGGCATGTAATTTTAAACAATTTTCCACTTTACTTTTATCACCAATTTTGCTTTGTTCTTTTGGTATTCTTAGTTGAAAGCTTAACCTAGGAGGTTCATATGCTAATTTCTTAGACCTTGAAGGCTACCTCTTTTCAGAATGCATTTTAACAGTTTTTCACCACTAGAGGGCGTTAGTTCATGTGTTTCATATAGATAACACTGTGCTCGTGCACGTGAAGTTATCCGGGAGCAGGCACTGATTGGCTAAACTGCAAGTCTGTCAAAAGAACTGAAATAAAGGGACGGTTTGCAGAGAATTAGATACAAGATAATCTCAGAGGTAAAAAGTATATAAATATAACTGTGTTGGTTATGCAAAACTGGGGAATGGGTAATAAAGGGATTATCTATCTTTTAAAACAATGAAAATTCTGGTGTAGACTGTCCCTTTAATACTATTGCTTACTAGTGAGTTACCTTTGGGGGGCCCCAAAAACATAATTTTGCACCAGGGCTCTCTGTTGGGTAGGTCCACTACTGGAACACTGTGCAACCTCATGTCTTCTTGTTTGATACCATTTATCCTTGGCACAAGCCTTGCCAAACAATGTTGTATGTTCTAGAACAGCATGGCAGCCACTGTATAAGAACTCCAGAGAGATAGATTGTGTGGTGACATTTTATCACAGGAATATTGGAATATAGCTCACAGATTTTATACCTGGCAATTCACTTAGCTGGTTTTAAAGTTGAATATTCAAGTAGTTCTTTTGTCTAGTGTCTGTCTAGGTGGGACACTCCCAATGGCCTTTGAGTGGCATTTGATAGGCTCCCTTTTGAATTGGGGTATAAAATACTGTAACACCAGAACCTCTGTCTCTTTATCTTATCTTACTTATCCTGGAGGATAGCTGATGGTGGACACCTTGGAAAATGTGGCTAAGTATATTCCTATGATTATTTTAGCATTATTGGACAAATTGGGGTTATTGTAGTAAAGTTGCCCTGTATTTAATATGTGGACTGTGTATATATGCCTGTAAATATTTATCTTATTATTAACATATATTGATTCCAAATAAACTGTTTGGAAAAAAATGGAGACCCTCTCATGGAGTTAATTTCACAACTTATTTGTATTGGTTTAGTGGTATTACCATAGAGATGACTAAATTAGAATTATATTGAGTATAAAGTAAATATATTTTAAATTAATAAATAACCACAGACTGTAGAGTAGGATTGGCCTTATGGTAAACAGAAGAGGTGGAACCAGCAGAGTAGGTGTAACAGGTAGCTCCATCTCCAAACACTTTCCCTTCTTATGGATACTAGAACTGTTCCATCACCTGCAAGTAGGAGAGGCCAGATATCTACTTTTTAAAGAGAGATGATAGGATTAGTACTGATAATGGTTTGCTCAAAAGGTAAAGAGACATGGATATCAAAATGAATCTCTTAGGATTGTGACAGAGCATATAATTAAAAAAAAAAATAAAACGTTCCAATTTAGTGGTATTCTTTAATGTATCTGTTTCTTTTGGGATTCCTTTTTTTTTTACTCTTTTCTCCATGAAAGCATACTGATGTAGGATCAGGAGTGTGCATGTGTGTTAAGCCTGATATAGCAGGAGTATTTAAAAATGTTTGTAACATGTAATGCTCAAGGCATGTGCACGCTCCTGACTGTACCTCAGTATGGTTTCATGGAATAGAAATAAGTTTCAACAAAGAATACCAAGAGAAAAAAATACATTTTGTTATAGAATGAAACTGGAGCATTTTTTTTATTGTGTGCTTTCTCTGGATCATTAAGATATTTGATGATTTAATTTTAGCTTTCAAGTTCCTTAACATAAAGCAAATGCACGTTTAAGTTATTAGATGTGCATTTGTTTGGTTTTTTTTGTGTGCTGCTGACATTTAGCAGTAGCACTAGCTACTATATAAATTATTAGGAACATTAAAGAAAATGCAATAGCCCTTACTCTGAAATCTAATTGAGACAAATTTCAAAACATATTTAAATTTGCCAGCCCCCTGTATCATGTGACAACCATTGTCCAATAACAGACTCATATAGCTACACACTGTGAACTCTTGCACATGCTCAATAGTAGGTGGTTCATCAGAAAGTGTGCATATAAAAAGTCTATACACAATTTAATAATGGAAGTAAATTGAAAAGTCTTTCAAAACTGCATTCTATATCGGATTTATGAAAGATGAATTTTAACTTTGACTGTAACTTTAATGACGTCTCCCATAGGAAATGCAGCCAAATGAGTTTTGTTAACAAACAAACAGCGAGATTACGAGTTTTGCGTTATGAGCTGTGCGGTGCTAATGTGCAGTTTATTGTCAACGTTCACTTACCTGCAGCGCTGGTATTACAGGTTTTCTGAAACCCGGCGTTAAAAGGCAAGAAGTGAGCGCAGAGCAAAATTGAGCTCCAAACTTCACTTCAATACCATTCCCCCATAGACATCAATGGGGAGAGCCGGCTGAAAAAAAGTCTAACACCTGCAATAAAGCAGCGTAAAGCTCAGTAACTAAGCCACATTGCTTTCTATGGGGAAACTAAAGTTATGTTTACACCTAACACCGTGTGTGTGGGGGTGGGGAGCGCTAACTACTAAAGCTGTGAGTAGGACTAAGTTTAGTGATAATTAGTTGTATTATCTATTTGTGTTTCAATAGTGTACCTTAAAAAATCTCTCTTAATTAGTATGTGTGACTGATTAATTCTTTTTAGATTAGAAGCCTTCTATGTGTTCGTGATATTATAATTAATACTTAGTTAAACCGTGCAATGTGTTTGTAACTAAATATTCATTTAAGATAGTGAACTATATTAGTGACTTGTATATTGTGCTCTGTGTATACACCTTTGAGATCTTAGTTCTTCTGTATACCTCTAGGATAACTATATCAAATGGTAGGTAAATATTGTAGATTGACACTCCTTAGTATTGATATATAGAAATGACACCAAACTTATATACACTAAAATAATTTATATAACAAAAATAACATATAATGAATTCAAGTATTACACGGATAAAAATGATTTCAATAACCACCAATTTTTAAATCATACATATGCATCCATATAAAAACATGTTGAATCTCGAGTAAAAAAAGGCTGCTTCAAGTTCTGATATTGTATCAAAAATCCGGTACACACTTTCTCATATATGCATATATTGAACCTTTGCGATTGTGTGTACAATTCGTTTAATATGTTGCGAAAAGTTGTGGCCACAACTGATTTCCTTAAATTTTTTGGTATCTCCAAATGAGGATAGTGTTATACAATAATATTGTTGCACTCCCCCTAACCGGACCTCCGATTGTTTCTTACCTCGTTGTATAGGGGTCCTGGGAAGCTGCTTGCTATTAGTTGTACCTTTAATGGAGGATCAGCGTCTTTCCGTTTGAAGTTCCCAGCGGCTTGCTTCCTATCCCTGACGTCGTCTATTCCACGTGATTTGTTGGAGGCCAATCAGGTAACCGGATTGTGGGGGGAGTGTATCTACTTGAAATCCTGACTTGTTTGGTTCTTTTGCGGCCTTTGTGATCCACACTGAATAGTCTGTCTACGCGTTTCAGCGCTATCCTGCGCCTTTATCAAGACTTATATCACCTAACACCGTAACATGAATGCCGAGTCTAAACACCCCTAACCTTACACTTATTAACCCCTAATCTGCCACCCCCAACATCTCCGACACCTACATTATATTTATTAAACCCTAATCTGCTGCTTTGGACATCGCCGCCACCTACATTATACTTATGAACCCCTAATCTGCTGCCCCCAACATCGCCGACACCTACATTATATTTCTTAACCCCTAATCTGCTGCCCCCGACATCGACAACACCAACATTATATTTATTAACCCCCCTAATCTGCCGCTCCGAACATCGCCACCACCTACATTATACTTATGAACCCCTAATCTGCTGCCCCCAACATCGCCGACACCTACATTATATTTCTAAACCTCTAATCTGCTGCCCCCAATGTTGCCACAACCTACCTACACTTATTAACCCCTAATCTGCCGCCCCCAACGTCGCTGCCACTATATTAAATTTATTAACCCCTAAACATAAGTCTAACCCTAACACCCCCTAACTTAAATATAATTTAAATAAATCTAAATAAAATTACTTTCATTAACTACATTATTCCTATTTAAAACTATATACTTACCTATAAAATAAACCCTAAAATAGCTACAATATAACTTATAGTTACATTGTATCTCGCTTAGGGTTTATTTTTATTTTACAGGCAAGTTTGTATTTATTTTAACTAGGTAGAATAGTTACTAAATAGTTATTAACTATTTAATAACTACCTAGCAAAAATAAATACAAATTTACCTGTAAAATAAAACATAAACTAAGTTACAATAACACTTAACCTTACACTATAATTAAATAAATTCCCTATATTAAATACAATTAAATAAATTAAATTAAATTAGCTAAATCACAAAAAAAACCCCACTAAATTACAAAAAATAAAAACCAAATTACAGATCTTTAAACTAATTACACCTAATCTAAGAGCCCTATCAAAAAAAAAGCCCCCCCCCCAAAATAAAAAAACCCTAGCCTAAACTAAACTATCAATAGCCCTTAAAAGGGCCTTTTGCGGGGCATTGCCCCAAATAAATTAGCTCTTTATCCTGTAAAAAATATACAAACAACCCCCCCAACAATAAAGCACACCACCCACGCAACCAACCCCCCCAGATAAAATACTAACTAAAAAAACCTAAGCTCCCCATTGCCCTGAAAAAGGCATTTGTATGGACATTGCCCTTAGAAAGGCATTTAGCTCTATTGCGGCCCAAAGTCCCTAATCTAAAAAAAAAATACACCTTTAAAAAAATCCTAACACTAACCCCCGAAGATTCACTTACCGGGAAAAGTCTTCATTCAAGCGGCAAGATGTCCTCAACGAAGCCGGCAGAAGTGGTCCTCCAGAAGGGCAAAAGTGGTCCTCCAGATGGGCAGAAGTCTTCATCCAGACCGCATCTTCTATCTTCATCCTTCCGGCGCAGAGCGGGTCCATCTTCAAGACATCCAAGATGGTGTCCCTTATATTCCGATTGGCTGATAGAATTCTATCATAGCCTGGAGGACCACTTCTGCCCGTCTGGAGGACCACTTCTGCCAGCTTCGTTGAGGACATCTTGCCGCTTGGATGAAGACTTCTACCGGTAAGTGAATATTCTGGGGTTAGTGTTAGGATTTTTTAAGGGTGTATTGGGTGGGTTTATTTTTTAGATTAGGGACTTTTGCCGCAATAGAGCTAAATGCCCTATTTTTTTTACAGGAATAAGAGCTGATTTCTTTGGGGCAATGCCACACAAAAGGCCCTTTTAAGGGCTATTGGTAGTTTGGTTTAGGCAGGATTTTTTTTCATTTTGGGGGGGCTTTTTTATTTTGATAGGGCTATTAGATTAGGTGTAATTAATTTAAAGATCTGTCATTTTTTTCTGTAATTTAGTGTTTTTTTGTGATTTAGCTAATTTAATTTACTTTATTTAATTGTATAGTTTTAAATAGGAATAATGTTGTTAATGATAGAAATTTTATTTAGATTTATTTAAACTATATTTAAGTTAGGGGGTGTTAGGGTTAGGGTTAGGTTTAGGTTTAGGTTTAGGGGTTAATAAATTTAATATAGTGGCGGCGACATTGAGGATGGCAGATTAGGGGTTAATAAATGTAGGTAGGTGGCGGCGATGGGGGCAGCAGATTAGGGGTTAATAAATATAATGTAGGTTGCGGCAATGTCCGGAGCGGAAGATTAGGGGTTAATAAGTATAATGTAGGTGGCAGCGATGTAAGGGACAGCAGATTAGGGGTTAATAATATATAACTAGTGTTTGCGAGCTGAGTGCGAGTGTGGTGGTTTAGGGGTTAATATGTTTATTATAGTGGCAGCGATGTCTGGAGCAGCAGATTAGGGGTTAATTTTTTAATGTTAGTGTTTGCGACGCGGGAGGGCCTCGGTTTAGGGGTTTATAGGTAGTTTATGGGTGTTAGTGTACTTTTTAGCACTTTAGTTATGAGTTTAATGCTACGGCGTTGTAGTGTAAAACTCATAACTACTGACTTTAAAATGCGTTAGGAATCTTGACGGGGTAGGGTGTACCGCTCACTTTTTGGCCTCCCAGGACAGACTCATAATACCAGCGCTATGGAAGTCCAATAGAAAAAAGACTTTACGAAGTTTGCGTAAGTCGGTTTGCGGTAAGGCCAAAAAAGTGTGCAGTGCCCCTAAACCTGCAAGACTCGTAATTCCAGCGGTAGTGAAAAAGCAGCGTTAGGACCTGTTAATGCTGCTTTTTCCGCTTACCGCAAAACTCATAATCTAGCCGAAAATCCTTTAAGGAGCAGTAAAGTCAGAATTAAACTTTCATGATTCAGATAGATTTTTTTAGTCCTTTTATCTAATTTGCTTTATTCTCTTGGTATCATTTGTGAAAAGAATACCTAGGTAGTCTCAGGCACAGCAATGCACTACCGGGAGCTAGCTGTTGATTGGTGTTTAAGCATATATGCTGCTTTTCACTGGATAACTTGATGTGTTTAGATAGCTCCCCCTAGTGCATAGATAAGTCTTCAACAAATAATACCAAGAGAATGAAGTAAATTGGAAAGTTGTTTAAAATGAGATATTGTATCTGAATTATGAAAGAAAAGTTTTGGACTTCAAATATCATGTCTCTTTAACGAATATCAGAGGGAAAAAAAAAATGAAATGATTTTCAATACTCTTTTTTTTTTTTCTATGCACATGTTTATAATTATAGTGCATGTCTTAAACGGAAGAGCTTATCATGATGTATGTTATAATAAATATTTGCTAATTTTCAGTCCCAGCTAACTGTTTTTCTCCTCTACCTTAAATGATTTTAAAAAAATATAAATCTTTGGAATGATAACTAGAGGTGAAAATTTAAATACTGTCTGGCTATATATTATTTCCCAGATTTACATATTAGTTGCATAACTGGGGAATTAAATATTCTATGAATGTCATAAAAATATAAAAATTAGGAAAAATTAACAAATAAAATGTAACTAAAATGATATTTACATACCTCCATGTGGAACATTCTAGTTTGTTTTCAATAAAGTCAATATTCTGCTCATGAAATGTTGCCGTGCAGAGCAAATTGCTCCCTCAGGTAACTGTCCAGATTTAGAGACAGGTGGTCTGTTCATCTACCCGCTGAGATCTTTAAAGGGGGATCATTTGTATCTTTGCCTATGAAAAAGCTGTGTATGTTTTTACTTCCCCAGTTGCAGTCAATGAGCTGTACTGTGTATTTTGTGGTTGTAAAACTAATTATTTCATAGGTCTATCATGAATCAAGAGATATGAAGAACATAATGTCAAACAGAAACCTTTATTCCCGAATGTGTCAGGTAAGAATATATTTTCTTTAACTTATCCATAAAATATAATATATTTTGACAATTCAGAATATATTTTCTTTAACCTGTATAAAAAAAAATAATATATATGTACATATCCAATATGCTCAATTTGTGTGGTATTAAAGGGACATGAATCCCGACATTTTCTTTTCATGATTTAGATAAACAGGCTGCACAAACAGCACAAACAGGAAAGGTGTGTGAGCGTGACACCAGGGCCCTGGTGTCACGCTCACACACCTTTCCTGTTTGTGCTGTTTGTGTAGCCTGTTTGGCGTTTTAACTAAGCCTAATAAAATTGGATTTTAATTTACACAAAAGCTGGATCCTGCCTTCTTTGTGACTGTTTGTACTCACACCAGCTTTGGATCCGCTTCAGCCCCTGTTCACCTGTATCTTGTTGTAAACCCGGGTGAAGAAAGAGAGCACCGCCCCCCGACCGGAGAATTCTGTGACGTCACGATCGACGCTGAATGCACGCATGGCAAGCCAGAAGCGCTGCCGGAGTCTCATGTGAGTGCCGGATGTTTTTGGAGCTATCAGCCCACCGACAAGGTTTCGGTCTGACTACGTAGGTCCCCCGGCATGTCCAGAGCTCCCTTATGAAAAGGATTACACAGCTAAGTCAAGACTACAGGGGCGGCAGAGCTCATTTGGGGTAAGTCCCGGGTACAACGAAATAGATTGTTGCACATTTTGTTTGCAGTTGAGTTTGCATGTTTGAAGAGCACTTCTCATCTTTCCACATTTCTTACATGATTTAGATAAAACATACAATTTTAAACAGCTTCCAATTTATTTCTATTATCTAATTTAAATTTAAATTTTCTTGGTATGCTTTGTTGAAAAGCATAGATCGGTAGGTTCAAAGACTTTAATATAGGTGCTAATAAGTGGCCGCATATAAATGCCTCTTGTCATTGTCTAAACGATAAAGGACCAGATTACGAATGACATGCTCACTGTTGCAAGCGAATGATAAGGGGCATATTGAGGCTCTCTGATCGCATCAGAAGTAGAGTGCCTATTACCAGCCGAAAGTGCTTGAGCGCAATTGAATTTAACGCGTGTCGGGTTAGCACGAAATAACAGCTCTGGTTAACAGTAACACGAGGCATCATTTTGCACAAAAAAACCCATCAAAAATACATTTAAAACTGCAGTTATACTCATTTTTTTTTTTTTTTTAAATATTTAAAAAAAATATTGCATAAAAAGTTATAAGGGTTTAAAGAATTGAGATGTCAGGTGTTAGAAAAAAAAGGGCATGGAAGCTTTAAAATAGAGATTCATACATACATGTCTTAATATGTATATATATATATATATATATATATATATACAGCATATATATATATATATATATATATATATATATATATATATATATATATGTTTATGTGTGAGTACATATGTATTATTTAATTATATGTGTTTATATGTATATACAGACATAGATACACATATAAACACATAAATATATATGTACATACACACATATTTATATAGTGCATTGGAGCCTTTTGCAGTCAAGTAGCTGAAAACATGAAAAATCATATTTATGCAAATGTATGTAAATATTTCACATTCCAATGTTCTTCACATAGGGGAATATTTTCTAAGTATTTTTAAATAGATAGAACATATTCTGCTAGGTGAAGAACATTGGAATATGAAAAATGTGTTTGGGTTTGTGCACGAACGTATGTGTTAGTTTCTTTCCCACTTTGCCTATGAAGTTTATGTGTGAATACTTTTATGAGGTTGCTATTTTCTATTAAATGGGATTGTGCAATTGGGAGTTCCATAGGAACCTATTGCAATCCATTTCCATCTTCTAAACTATTTTGGACTTTAAATACAAAAATATTGTTATGTAAAGATGGGGGTATATGAAATTGTCTCTCAAATCCCAGCTTAATTCTGTTAAGATTTTTGCACTACAGATCTCACTGATTTTTCTTGACAACTAAAAGGAAGTGAGCTTTTCTCAAAACACTCAAAATACTTATAACCTTAATAGCAAAACACATGCATACGAAAATATAGGCGATTGTAAATTGCTATACGCAGAAAGCAGCGTAATGGGATTTACATTGGCTGCAGGGTTTAATTTTTAAAGGGCACCTCCTGCTCACTGCTAACTTTGGTGTGAAGTTTCCCTTTCCAGGGAGCTCCTTTCTACAGGAGACATCTCGCCACTCGCAGGGACCACATCTGATCCGGTGAAGGTTAGATCATCAGACCCTATGAATGAAACATTAAATAAAAATACTAAAACACACCAATTGTAGATGTTTTGCTTTTTCCTACAGATCCCCTTAGCTACACAGAATATCCGGTACTCAGCATATATACATATGCATATGAAACTATACATATATATAAATGTCTACTGTAAACAGCATAAACAATAGTGATGAATAGAAATTCAATCAATACTCAGTTAATATATCTCTACAATGTCTCCTATGGCCATGTCAGAGTGTTTTACACATGTGCAAGACTGTTTACAAATAGCCTTGAAATAGTTGCAAACATGTCCAAAATGCCCTTCCAAGTGCCTTGAGCAGCTGAATTTGAAAAATCAAAACTGGCTACTAAAAGATGATGAAAAGTCAATTGAAAATGGATTGTGATTTCATAGAACTAGGCTTGTGCATTCATGTAAATTCATAATGAAAACATGGATATTCATATGTGGCTAGATTACGAGTCTTGCATTAGCCTTAAAAAGCAGCGTTGGCCGGTCCCAACGCTGCTTTTTAACACCCGCTGGTATTACGAGTCTTGCAGGTACAGGTGTACCGCTCACTTTTTTGGCCAGACTCGGAAATACCGCAAATCCACTTACGTCAATTGCGTATCCTATATTTTCAATGGGACTTGCATAGCGCCGGTATTACGAGTCTGACCAAAAGTGAGCGGTACAGCCTCTCCTGTCACGCCTGGTACCGCATTTAAAAGTCAGTAGTTAAGAGTTTTACACTACAACGCCGTAGCATAAAACTCTTAACTAAAGTGCTAAAAAGTACACTAACACCCATAAACTACCTGTTAACCCCTAAACCGAGGCCCCCCCACATCGCAAACAATAAAATAAATATTTTAACCCTTAATCTGCCGAACCGGACATTGCCACCACTATAATAAATATATTAACCCCTAAACCACCGCACTCCCGCCTCGCAAACAAACAATAGGATTGAACTGGCATTCTATTGGCTGATTGGAACAGCCAATAGAATGCCAGCTCAATCCTATTGGCTGATTGGATCAGCCAATAGGATTGAAGTTCAATCCTATTGGCTGATTGCATCAGCCAATAGGATTTTTTCTACCTTAATTCTGATTGGCTGACAGAATTCTATCAGCCAATCGGAATTGAAGGGATGCCATTTTGGATGATGTCATTTAAAGGAACATTCATTCAGTCATCGGCCGTCGTTTGAAGAGGATGCTCCGCGTCGGATGTCTTGAAGATGGACCCGCTCTGCGCCGGATGGATGAATATAGAAGATGCTATCTGTGTGAAGACTTCTGCCCGTCTGGAGGACCACTTCTGCCCGGTTGGATGAAGACTTCTGCCCATCTGGAGGACCACTTCTGCCGGATTCGTTGAGGACTTCTGCCCGGTTGGGTGAAGACTTCTCAAGATAGGGTGATCTTCAAGGGCATAGTGTTATTTTTTTTTAAGGGGGGTTTGGGTGGGTTTTAGAGTAGGGTTGGTTGTGTGGGTGGTGGGTTTTAATGTTGGGGGGTATTTGTACTTTTTTTTTACAGGTAAAAGAGCTGATTACTTTGGGGCAATGCCCTGCAAAAGGCCCTTTTAAGGGCTATTTGTAATTTAGTGTAGGGTAGGGCTTTTTTATTTTGGGGGACTTTTTTGTTTGTTAGAGGGATAAGATTAGGTGTAATTAGTTTAAAAATCTTGTAATTATTTTATTATTTTCTGTAATTTAGTGGCTTTTTTTCGTACTTTAGATCATTTTATTTAATTGTAATTAATTGTATTTAGTTTAGTTAATTTATTTAATTATAGAGTAGTGTTAGGTGTAATTGTAACTTAGGTTATGTTTTATTTTACAGGTAAATTTGTCTTTATTTTAACTAGGTAGTTAATAAATAGTTAATAACTATTTAATAACTATTGTACCTAGTTAAAATAAATACAAACTTGCCTGTAAAATAAAAATAAACCCTAAGCTAGATACAATGTAACTATTAGTTATATTGTAGCTAGCTTATGGTTTATTTTATAGGTAAGTATTTAGTTTTAAATAGGAATCATTTAGTTAATTGTAGTAATTTTATTACATTTATTTAAATTATATTTAAGTTAGGGGGGTGTTAGGGTTAGGGTTAGACTTAGATTTAGGGGTTAATAACTTTATTATAGTGGCAGCGACGTTGAGGGCGGCAGATTAGGGGTTAATAAATGTAGGTAGGTTGCGGAGACATAGGGGCGGCAGATTAGGGGTTAATAAATAAAATGTAGGTGTCGGCGATGTTGGGAGCAGCAGATTAGGGGTTCATAAGTATAATGTAGGTGACGGCAGTGTCCGAAGCGGCAGATTAGGGGTTAATAATATAATGCAGGTGTCGGGGGCAGATTAGGGGTTTAATAAGTGTAAGATTAGGGGTGATTAGACTTGGGGTTCATGTTAGGGTATTAGGTGTAGACATAAATTTTATATACCCATAGGAATCAATGGGGCTGCGTTAGGAGCTTTACACTGCTTTTTTGCAGGTGTTAGGTTTTTTTTCAGCCGGCTCTACCCCATTTATTCCTATGGGCAAATCATGCACAAGCACGTTTTACCTGCTTACCGCTAACGTAAGCAGCCCTGGTATTGAGGTGAGATGTGGAGCAAAATTTTGCTCTTCGCTCACTTTTTTGCGGCTAATGCTGGGTTTCTAAAAACCTGTAATACCAGCGTTGTCTGTAAGTGAGCGGTGAGCATAAACTGCTCATTAGCACCGCATCCCTGTTAACACAAAACTCGTAATCTAGGTGATTGTTTTTACAAAATTAATATCTCAAAGAATGCACCATCTAAATAAAAAAAAAAGTGCAAAAATGCTGACAAAAATTAATCTGTATGCATTTGTTTCTGTAAATTCCCTTTGCCCAATCACAATTTGACTTGTCATTTAATGGGAGTTGCACACCTAGCAGTAAACAAAACCTCATGTATAGATCTGTGTAAGTATTCACCCGCACTTTCGTCACTTTCTCTTCCTGTTCAAAAAGTCATTTTCACCTTTCACATTGTAACCCCTTTCCTTCACATGTTTATGTGCCATTCTAATATAAAGAGATAAAGCAGAAATATTCAATCCATAAAGGTAAAGTATAGTAGTGCTAGCACCAGTCCACATTTGTACACCTTGTATGTTGGTTACTGGCTAAGCAGAATGGCTATAATGTGTGACTAAGATTCCAATGTTAATGTAAAAGTTTAATGTGCACAGAATTTAAAAATGCAAGAAAAAAGGAGATCGAGGATACACTGGAAGTAGGACACTAAACAGTGTACAAGGCAGGTACACATGATCTGAAGTGTTTTGCGCATGCTCACATGTGCTTCATCAGAGATCTACAGGTGTTTACCAGGTAAGCACTGATATAAAGACATTATCCAATAGAAATACTGATAGACAAAACAAATGCAAGTGAATTGGTGTGGTACTGGTCAAAACTATTATTATGCTAAATAGTGACAGTGTTGTGAGTGGGAAGAAGTGAATACATGAATACAAAAATTGCATATATTCCTCATAGCCTCTTTCAAGACACAGAGTGCAAATATTTATCAAGAACGAAAACCTTCTAAAACATGATCTACATATTATCGGCAGTTAAGTCAGCAGAGCTACCAATAGATACAGCAATTGTATGCTATTTGACTCTAAGGGCTCCATGTACTAAGCCGTCAATTCATCCGTCATTGTAGATGCGGATAAACTCGCCGTTACTCACCGCGGGCGAAATGGTGTCCGCTGTCGCTATGTACTAATATTCCCCCAATAAATAGACAAGTCTAGCCCGCCGCGAGCAGTTGCGGATTGTTGATAAATTTGACGCCTCGCTCGCCGCGACTAAGCTGATGGTACTTAACTTTCAGTTGAATTGTCTGGCCAATTATTAACACGTGACATGCAAGGTGTCACGAACATCATAGTAGTCGCGGGAATAGAATTTTGCTCCTATAAAAGTTCAACTTATCTAAACAACTTTATTATTGTTCAAAATTTTTTGAAGAGTGATAACAGAGCGTTATTTTTGTAATATTTATTTACAATTTGGATATGGCTTCATCTGGATCTGATAATATATAAATATTAATATAAAAATAATTATAAAGATTGACAACTAACAATACAAATTTAAATAGATTACTCTTTAATTACAGTCGACAAATTGGGCGCAATTTATGTACATGGAAATGAGAGACAAATTAGACGCCAGTTATGCTGTAAGTACAATGCTGATATTACTGCCTTTTATATATGTCTAGACTGGCGTCTAGATTGACTTTCCTATTGTTTTGTACCTTGCCCGCCACCTAAAAGGTGGCGAGGCAAAAATAGCGAGGTGGGAGCGGAAATTGTAGCGAGCGGACAAATAGATTTTTTAGTACATTCGTTTTTTGGCGAGTTGGTGGTCAAATGTGTCTAATTACAGTGAAAAATGGAGCGGTAGCGAGGTTTGGCGGATAAGTACGCTCGCAATTTTAAAGATGCGAGTTTTAACATAATTGACGGCTTTGTACATATCAGTTTGCGAGTTTTGACGCGAGATTTGTTGCGGGTAGCTCGCTGACTGCTTAGTACATGGAGCCCTAAGGGCTCCATGTACTAAGCCGTCAATTCATCCGTCATTGTAGATGCGGATAAACTCGCCGTTACTCGCCGCGGGCGAAATGGTGTCCGCTGTCGCTATGTACTAATATTCCCCCAATAAATAGACAAGTCTAGCCCGCCGCGAGCAGTTGCGGATTGTTGATAAATTTGACGCCTCGCTCGCCGCGACTAAGCTGATGGTACTTAACTTTCAGTTGAATTGTCTGGCCAATTATTAACACGTGACATGCAAGGTGTCACGAACATCATAGTAGTCGCGGGAATAGAATTTTGCTCCTATAAAAGTTCAACTTATCTAAACAACTTTATTATTGTTCAAAATTTTTTGAAGAGTGATAACAGAGCGTTATTTTTGTAATATTTATTTACAATTTGGATATGGCTTCATCTGGATCTGATAATATATAAATATTAATATAAAAATAATTATAAAGATTGACAACTAACAATACAAATTTAAATAGATTACTCTTTAATTACAGTCGACAAATTGGGCGCAATTTATGTACATGGAAATGAGAGACAAATTAGACGCCAGTTATGCTGTAAGTACAATGCTGATATTACTGCCTTTTATATATGTCTAGACTGGCGTCTAGATTGACTTTCCTATTGTTTTGTACCTTGCCCGCCACCTAAAAGGTGGCGAGGCAAAAATAGCGAGGTGGGAGCGGAAATTGTAGCGAGCGGACAAATAGATTTTTTAGTACATTCGTTTTTTGGCGAGTTGGTGGTCAAATGTGTCTAATTACAGTGAAAAATGGAGCGGTAGCGAGGTTTGGCGGATAAGTACGCTCGCAATTTTAAAGATGCGAGTTTTAACATAATTGACGGCTTTGTACATATCAGTTTGCGAGTTTTGACGCGAGATTTGTTGCGGGTAGCTCGCTGACTGCTTAGTACATGGAGCCCTTAACATTTATGTACCTTTAGTACTGAGTTTCTCTTTTTTTCCCTTTTCAAAATTTAAAAATGTTTTGTTTATTTCCAAGTGGATCAGCACCATACCCTCCATTTTGTATATATACATTTGGGTAAATGTAACAAATGCCTGGCGGACATGATTCACTGTAGCGTATCATGTCCGTCCGACATCACTAAATGCAGACAGCATACGTTGTTGGCATTTAACATTGCACAAGCATTTCTTGTGAAATGCTTGTCCAATGCCGCCCCCTGCACATTCGCGACCAGTCGGACACTTGCAGGGGGTGTCAATCATCCTGATTCTATCTTGAAGATTACATTCCGCCACCTAAAAGGTAGTGGAGAAGTTAAGGAGCAGACGGACCTGAAACTTCGGGGGTAGAAAGCAGGATCCGCTGCTTGTTAAATCTACCCAATTCTATCTATCTTTATATATGTAAATATATATATATATATATATATAGCCACAACATTTTGTAGCACTGTTTCTTATAATTTTCATGTTTTTAATGAATCTAGAGTGTAAGAAAACCAAATAATCTATTATGATGCATTTGTAATATTGGTGGGTTAACTAATTCTGACAGATGCTGTTTTCATTGCCTGGAATGCCATAAAAAGCAATGCTAAGTTAATTAAAAAATTTTGTTTAGTAAATTCTAATGACCCAAAAAATGTATAGATCTATATGGTACTTATTGGTACATCATTGAAATTCTTAAATACAGAATTTTTGTTCCAACTTTTATTATGTTCATTTTTTTTCTTAAGCTTTATATTTTTTCCTTTCATGCAGACATATTTTATGCTGTTCTTTCACATTTTAAGAAGCTTTCTGATTTTTTGGATTAAATTGAACGGAATTGGCTTTGTGTTACGTTTGCACAAATGAAAGCCTGCAGGTACCCAAATAACCTCTGATGTAAGTGCTTTATTTTGTGCTTGGCATTTATGGGTTTTTTTTTTTTTGGTTTTTTTTTAACCAGTTGACTTGCATCTGTGTATTGAGAATTTTACTCAATGTTGCTTTGATAATACAAAAAATATTATAATGTATTCTTTCTCAAGAGACTAATCATTCAATTTTTTATACATATTATTGCCTTGCCTTAAAGGGACACTGAACCCAATTTTTTTCTTTCGTGAATCAGATAGAGCATGCAATTTTAAGCAACTTTCTAATTGACTCCTATTATAATGTTTTCTTTGTTCTCTTGCTATCTTTATTTGAAAAAGAAAGTCCAGAACCTTGGACAGCACTTGTTTATTGGTGGATGAATGTATCCACCAATCAGCAAGAACAACCCAGGTTGTTCACCAAAATGGGCCGGCATTTAAACTTACATTCTTGCTTTTCAAATAAAGATACCAAGAGAATGAAGAACAAGAAAGTTGCTTAAAATTGCATGCTCTATCTGAATCACAAAAGAAAAAAATTTGGGTTCAGTGTCCCTTTAACATAAAATGCTCAATAAAATAAAGAGTATTTGTTGGTTAAATTATGGTCATTTGTTCAGTACTCGCAAACAAAAAAACTGGACTGGCTGGATAATCCATGTAAGCATGAGTGAGTCGAGATAAAGGAATTAAACATTAACATTATTTTCCATGCAATGATGTATAACAAAAATGTGGTGTTTATTTATTAATGCACTTTATTTTCCATTATAAATCTTTGTTTATTTTTCTATTGAAAAACAAAAAATAGAATATAAAAAATAAACAAAAAGAAAAATCCAGTTATTGCATTACATCATAAAATAACAAAAAAAAATATATTTATTGATCCCATCAAATATATATAATTATAAACTAATGTTAAATTAGGTGGAAAAATACTGTAAGCTCATTAGTTTAAAACACTAAGGGCTAGATTAGAAGTGGAGCGCTAAATTATCGTGCACCAGCAAATGGGCATATTTTACCAATTATGGGCGCGAATTAATAAGCCATTACAAGTGGCTGGTTTTTGCTACTGTGAGCTCGCGGTAGCAATTAGTGCTTATAAAATTAAACAGAGACAAGATTTCTGGTTAATTTTATAAATGTGCCCCAAATGCCCCCAAAATACTGTGTAGTATATTCTTTTACAATATATTTTTTTTTTTAATAAAATAACTGCACTAGGCAGTATTCTGGGGCTAAAGTTGATGAGAGTGGGGTATTAGAAAAAAAAAAAACGGCACTGAAAAGTGCCTTTACATTGTGGTCTATGGAAACTGTGTGTATATATACATATTAACACTTAAATATATAGCTGTAGCAGATCATGTCCACCCAACATTTGATAAATCTACCCAATTGTCTCTATTCATAGCTGAGGACTAATTCACTGGCTTCTGGCTACTATAACAGAACTTATAATTATCTTTTTTCCTACTCTTTTTGCTGTGACATTTGGTTCCTGAAGGATACGCAGGGATTGAATGTGGGCCTGGCTATTGACTACTCTTCTGAATTGTTCCTGACATCCGTATTTATCACATCTCGTACAAGCTTGGTTCCAGTCACCCAACAATGCAAATCCCTTATAACCATTCAAATTCTCCATCCATATCATAATTTTGTCAGCAAATTTGTTTTGAGAGTCTTAACCGCACCAACAGTATTTCAATGGTTACAACTTTATTTATAGTTTTTATGATATTTTACAACCTTTTAAATCTTGAAAACATAATTGGGTTGTATCTTGTGTTTTAAGATGACTTTTGAATTACTTTTTGTAGGTGGGGGGTGGGTAGCAGGTGTAGCCTCAATTCATATTTTAAGAAACAAAATCCTTCTTTGTTTCTTTTTTTGTTTAATAACCAAGTGCAGCATGTTAAAAAATAAAGTATCAGCATCAGTGTCCATATATGGTTGTGAATAAACAGAAAAAAAACCTTCCAGCTTATTTTTATTATCAGATTTACTTCATTTTCTTGGTGCCCATTTTAAACAGCAGGTTACTAGGTCCAGGAGTGTGTACTTGTCTGAACCACCATATAGCAGTAGTTTTACAAGAAGGTTTTATCAATAACGTTGAGTTCTTTTTTCAATACTGCTTCCATATAGTTCTCTAGGCACATGCACCCTAGCTAGCTAGGTATTCTCTTCAACAAAGAATACCATGAGAGTGAAGTAAATTTGATATAGATTTTAAAAGTTAATTTGATTTTTTTTTATTGGGTGTTCTATTTCAACTATGAAAGAAAAAATATACGCCTAGATTACGAGTTTTGCGTTAGAGGCTGTGCTGTGCTAACGAGCAGTTTATGTTCACCGCTCACTTGCAGATAGTGCTGGTATTACGGGTTTTTACAAACCAGGCGCAAAAAGTAAGCGTAGAACAATATTTAGCTCCACATCTCACCTCAATACCAGCGCTGCTTATGTTAGCGGTGAGCTGCTAAAATGTGCTTGTGCACGATTTCCCCATAGTAATTAATGGGGGAGAGCCGGCTGAAAAAAACCTAACACCTGCAAAAAAGCAGCGTAACACTCGTAACACAACCCCATTGATTCCTATGGGGAAACACATTTTATGTCTACACCTAACACCCTAACATGAACCCCAAGTCTAAACACCCCTAATCTTACATTTATTAACTCCTAATCTGCCGCCCCTGACATCGCCAACACCTGCATTATATTATTAACCCCTAATCTGCCACTCCGGACACCGCCGCCACCTACATTATACTTATGAGCCCCTAATCTGCCGTCCTACCATCGCCGACACCTACATTTTATTTATGAACCCCTAATCTGCCACCCCCTATGTCACCGCAACCTACCTACACTTATTAACCCCTAATATGCCGCCCCAACGTCGCCACCACTATAATAAAGTTACTAACCCCTAAACCTAAGTCTAACCCTAACCCTAACACCCCCTAACTTAAATATAATTTAAATAAATCTAAATAAAATGACTACAATTAACTAACTAATTCCTATTTAAAACTAAATACTTACCTATATAAAAAAAAACCATAATCTAGCTATAATATAACTAATAGTTACATTGTAGCTAGCTTAGGGTTTATTTTTATTTCACAGGCAACTTTCTATTTATTTTAAAAAGGTACAATAGTTATTAAATAGTTATTAACTATTTAATAACTACCAGTTACAATAAAGACAAATTTACCTGCAAAATAAAACCTAACCTAAGTTACAATTACACCTAACACTACACTATAATTAAATTAATTCCCTAAATTAAATACAATTAATTACAATTACATAAAATTATCTAAAGTGCGAAAAAACAAAACACGAAATTACAGAAAATAATAAAGAAATTACAAGATTTTTAAACTAATTACACCTACTCTAATCCCCCCAACAAAATAAAAAAGCCCCCCAAAATAAAAAAAAGCCCTACCCTACACTAAATTACAAATAGCCCTTAAAAGGGCCTTTTGCGGGGCATTGCCCCAAAGTAATCAGCTCTTTTACCTGTAAAAAAAAGTACAATCCCCCCTCCCCAACATTAAAACCCACCACCCACACAACCAACCCTACTCTAAAACCCACCCATTCCCCATTTAAAAAAAAAACTAACACTAACCCCTTGAAGATCACCCTACCATGAAAAGTCTTCATCCAAACGGGCAGAAGTGGTCCTCCAGATGAGCAGAAGTCTTCATCCAACCGGGCAGAAGTGGTCCTCAAGACGGGCAGAAGTCTTCATCCAGACGGCATCTTCTATCTTCATCCATCCGGCGCGGAGCGGGTCCATCTTCAAGACATCCAACACGCAGCATCCTCTTCTTCCAAAGGCCGATGACTGAATGAAGGTTCCTTTAAATGACGTCATCCAAGATGGCGTCCCTTCAATTCCAATTGGCTGATAGAATTCTATCAACCAATCGGAATTAAGGTATAAAAAATCCTTTTGGCTGATGCAATCAGCCAATAGGATTGAACTGGCATTCTATTGGCTGATTGGAACAGCCAATAGAATGACAGCTCAATCCTATTGGCTGATTGGATCAGCCAATAGGATTGAAGTTCAATCCTATTGGCTGATTGCATCAGCCAATAGGATTTTTTCTACCTTAATTCCGATTGGCTGATAGAATTCTATCAGCCAATCTGAATTGAAGGGACGCTATCTTGGATGACGTCATTTAAAGGAACCTTCATTCAGTCGTCGGCCGTGGACAGAAGATGATGCTCCATGTCGGATGTCTTGAAGATGAACCCGCTCCATGCCAGATGGATGAAGATAGAAGATGCTGTCTGATGAAGACTTCTGCCCATCAGGAGGACCACTTATGCCTGGTTGGATGAAGACTTCTGCCCGTCTGGAGGATCACTTCTGCCTGGTTGGGTGAAGACTTCTCACGGTAGGGTGATCTTCAAGGGGTTAGTGTTAGTTTTTTTTAAGGGGGGATTGGGTGGGTTTTAGAGTAGGGTTGGTTGTGTGGGTGGTGGTTTTTAATGTTGAGGGGGTATTTGTACTTTTTTCAGGTAAAAGAGCTGATTACTTTGGGGCAATGCCCCGCAAAAGGCCCTTTTAAGGGCTATTTGTAATTTAGTGAAGGGTAGGGCTTTTTTTATTTTGGGGGGCTTTTTTATTTTGTTAGGGGGATTAGAGTAGGTGAAATTAGTTTAAAAATCTTGTAATTTCTTTATTATTTTCTGTAATTTAGTGTTTGTTTTTTTTGTACTTTAGATAATTGTTTTTAATTGTAATTAATTGTATTTAATTTAGGTAATTAATTTAATTATAGTGTATTGTTTGGTGTAATTGTAACTTAGGTTAGGTTTTATTTTACAGGTAAATTTGTCTTTATTTTAACTAGGTAGTTATTAAATAGTTAATAACTATTTAATAACTATTGTACCTAGTTAAAATAAATACAAAGTTGCCTGTAAAATAAAAATAAAACCTAAGCTAGCTACAATGTAACTATTAGTTATATTGTAGCTAGCTTAGGGTTTATTTTATAGGTAAGTATTTAGTTTTAAATATGAATTATTTAGTTAATTGTAGTAATTTTATTTAGATTTATTTAAATTATATTTAAGTTAGGGGGTGTTAGGGTTAGGGTTAGACTTAGGTTTAGGGATTAATAACTTTATTATAGTGGCAGCGACATTGGGGGAGGCAGATTAGGGGTTAATAATATTTAACTAGTGTTTTGATGCAGGAGTGCGGCGGTTTAGGGGTAAATATGTTTATTATAGTGGCGGTGATGTCCGGTTCGGCAGATTAGGGGTTAAAAATTTTATTTTAGTGTTTGTGATGTGGGGGGGCCTCGGTTTAGAGGTTATTAGGTAGTTTATGGGTGTTAGTGTACTTTTTAGCACTTTAATTAAGAGTTTTATGCTACAGCGTTGTAGTGTAAAACTCTTATTTACTGACTTTAAAATGCGGTACCAGGCTTCACAGGAGACGGTCTACCGCTCACTTTTGGTCAGACTCGTAATACCGGCGCTATGCAAGTCCCATTGAAAATATAGGATACGCAATTGACGTAAGTGGATTTGCGGTATTTCCGAGTCTGGCCAAAAAAGTGAGCAGTACACCTGTACCTGCAAGACTCGTAATACCAGAGGGCGTTAAAAAGCAGCGTTAGGACCTCTTAACACTGCTTTTTAAGGCTAACGCACAACTCGTAATCTAGGCCATAATTTTTGTAAGAACTTACCTGATAAATTCATTTCTTTCATATTGGCAAGAGTCCATGAGCTAGTGACGTATGGGATACACAATCCTACCAGGAGAGGCAAAATCTCCCAAACCTAAAAATGCCTATAAATACACCCCTAACCACACCCACAATTCAGTTTAATGAATAGCCAAGTAGGAGTAAAAAGCATAAAAAAAAGGAACTGGAAATATAATTGTGCTTTATACAAAAAAAACATAACCACCATAAAAAGGGTTGGTCTCATGGACTCTTGCCAATATGAAAGAAATGAATTTATCAGGTAAGTTCTTACATAAATTATGTTTTCTTTCATGTAATTGGCAAGAGTCCATGAGCTAGTGACGTATGGGATAGTAATACCCAAGATGTGGTACTCCCCAGAAGAGGCACTAGAGAGGGATAAAAATAAAAACAGCCATTTTCCGCTGAAAAAATTAAATCCACATCCAAAAAAATAGGTTTTTCTCATAATTGAAAAGAAAAAACTTAAAACATAAGCAGAGGAATTAATCTGAAACAGCTGCCTGAAGAACTTTTCTACCAAAAAACTGCTTCATACATAAAAACGGTAGAATTTAGTAAATGTATGTAAAAAAAAAAAGTTGCTGCTTTGGAAATCTGATCAACTGAAGCTTCATTCTTAAAAGCCTACAATCTAGTAGAATAAGCTGTGATCCTCTGAGGCAAGGCCTGACCCGACTCCAAATAAGTCTGATAAATCAAAAGCTTTAACCAGGATGCCAAGGAAATGGCAGAAGTTTTCTGACCTTTCCTAGGACCAGAAAATACAACAAATAGACTAGAAGTCTTCCTGAAATCTTTAGTAGCTTCAACATATTATTTCAAAGCTCTTACAACATTCAGAGAATGTAAGGATCTCTCCAAAGAATTCTTAGGATTAGAACACAAAGAGGGAACAACAATTTCCCTATTAATGTTGTTAGAATTCAAAACTATAGGTAAAAACTTAAATGAAGTCTGCAAAACTGCCTTATCTTGATGGAAAATCAGAAAAGGAAACTCACAAGAAAGAGCAGATTACTCGGAAACTCTTCTAGCAGAAGAGATAGCCAAAAGGAACAACACTTTCCAAGAAAGTAGTTTAATATCCAAAGAATGCATAGGCTCAAAAGAAGGAGCTTGTAAAGCCTTCAAAACCAAATTAAGACTACAAGGAGGAGAGATTTATTTAATGACAGGCTTGATATGGACCAAAGCTTGTACACAAATGTGAATACCTGGAAGCTTAGCAATCTTTCTTTGAAATAAAACAGAAATAGCAGAAATTTTTCCATTCAAGGAACTTGCAGACAAACCTTTATCCAAACCACCCTGAAGAATTTATGAGAAGAACACCATGAAATATAAATCTTCCAAACTTGATAATAAATCTTCCTAGAAACATATTTTCGAGCCTGTAACATAGTATCAATCACTGAGTTAGAGAAACATCTATGACTAAGCACTAAGTGTTCAATTTCCATACCTTCAAATTTAATGATTTGAGATCCTGATGGATAAACGGTCCTTGAGACAGAAGGACTGGTCTTAAAGGAAGTGGCCAAGGTTGGCAACTGGTCATCCAGACAAGATCCACATACCAAAACCTGTGAGGCCATGCTGGTGCTACCAGAAACACAAACGATTGTTCCATGATGATCTTGGAGATCACTCTTGGAAGTAGAACTAGAGGTGGAAAGATATAAGCAGGTTGGTAAAACCAAGGAACTGCTAACACATCTACTGACTCCGCCTGAGGATCCCTGGACCTGGACAAGTACCTGGGAAGTTTCTTGTTTAGATGGGAAGCCATCAGATCTATTTCTAGGAGAACCACATCTGAACAATCTAAAAAAAAACCACATCTGGATGGAGAAACTACTCCCATGGATGTAAAGACTGACGGCTAAGATAATCCGCTTCCCAATTGTCTACACCGGGGATATGTTAGACAAGACAAGAGCTGGATTCCACCCAAGAAAGTATCCGATATACTTCTTTCATAGCTAGGTGACTGTGAGTCCCACCCTGATGATTGACATATGCCACAATTGTAATATTGAGTGTCTGAAAACAAATGAATGGTTCTCTCTTCAGCAGAGATGAAACCTGAAGAGCCCTGAAAATAGCACAGAGTTCTAAAATATTGATTGGTAACCTCGCCTCTTGAGATTTCCAAACCCCTTGTGCTGTCAGAGAACCCCAGACAGCTCCCCAACCTGAAAGACTTGCATCTGTTGTGATTACAGTCCAGGTTGGACGAACAAAAGAGGCCCCTTGAGTTATACGATGGTGATCTAACCATCAAGTTAGAGAGAGTCGAACATTGGGATTTAAGGATATTACTTGTGATATCCTTGTATAATCCCTGCACCATTGATTCAGCATACAAAGCTGAAGAGGTCTCATATGAAAGCGAGCAAAGGGGATCGCGTCTGATGCTGCAGTCATGAGACCTAAAACTTCCATACACATAGCCACTGATGGGAATGATTGAGACTGAAGGTTTCGACAAGCTGAAACCAATTTTATTTGTCTCTTGTCTGTTAGAGACAGAGTCATGGACACTGAATCTATCTGGAAAAATTAAAAGGTGACCCTTGTCTGAGGAATCAAGGAACTTTTTGGTAACTTGATCCTCAGACCATGTCTTTGAAGAAACAACACTAGTTGATTTGTGTGAGATTTGGCAGAATGTAAAGACTGAGCTAGTACCAAGATATCATCCAAATAAGGAAACGCTGCAATACCCTGTTCTCTGATTACAGAAAACCTTTGAAAAAATTATTGGATCTGTCGCTAGGCCAAATGGAAGAGCAACAAATTGGTAATGCTTGTCTAGAAAAGAGAATCTCAGAAACCTATAGTGGTCTGGATGAATCGGAAAAATATGAAGATATGCATCCTGTAAGTCTATTGTGGACATATAATTACCTTACTGAACAAAAGGCAGAATAGTCCTTATAGTCACCATTTTGAAAGTTGGCACTCTTACAAAATGATTCAAAATTTTCCAATCCAGAACTGGCCTGAATGAATTTTCTTTCTTTGGGACAATGAATAGATTTGAATGAAACCCCAGACCCTGTTCCTGAAACGGAACTGGTATGATTACCCCTGAAAGCTCTAGATCTGAAACACACTTCAGAAAACCCTGAGCCTTCACTGGATTTGCTGGAACATGTGAGAGAAAAAATCTTCTCACAGGAGGTCTTACTCTGAAACCTATTCGATACCCTTGAGAGACAATACTCTGAATACATTGATTTTGGACAGAATCTGTCCAAATGTCTTGGAAAAATCTTAATCTGACCCCCACCAGCTGAGCTGGAATGAGGGCCGCACCTTCATGCAGACTTGGGGGCTGGCTTTGGTTTCTTCAAAGGCTTGGATTTACTACAACTTGAAGAAGGTTTGCAATTGGAACCAGGCTCTTTTGGGGAAGGATTGGCTTTCTGTTCCTTTTTCTGTCTAAAAGAACGCAAATGATTAGAAGCTTTAAAAGAAGTACTTTCTTCCATAGGAATAGTTGTACGTTTTGGCAAGAGTAAAAATAGCCCCATCAACTTTGGGGATTTTTCCTAGCTGCTGGCAAAGGATACAACTTTTTAAACCTAGAAAAAGGAATAAAAGAAGTACCAGGCCTATTCCATTCCATTGAAATCATATCAGAAATAGCATCAGGAACTGGAAAAACCTCTGGAGTAACCCCAGGAGGTTTAAAACAGATTTTAATTGTTTCCTAGTTTTAGTATCAAGAGGCCTAAATTCCTCAATATCCAAAGTAATCAACACCTCAACAAGGAACGAATATACTCCATCTTAAAGAGATAAGTAGATTTGTCAGTGTCAATATCTGAGGTACGATCTTTTGAACCAGATAGATCCTCATCAGAGGAGGATAATTCAGTATGTTGTTGGTCATTTGAAAATTCATCAACCTTATGAGAAGTTTTAAAAGACCTTTTACATTTATTAGAAGGCGGAATAGCAGACAAATCCTTCTGAATCGCATCAGCAATAAAATCTTTTATATTCACAGGAATATCATGTAATTAGATGCTGAAGGAACAACAGGCATTGTACTAGTACTGATGGATACATTCTCTGCATATAAAAACTTATCATGACAACTGTTACATACTACAGCTGGAGATATAATCTCCGCTGATTTACAACAGATATACTTTGGAAGAACTATTATCAGGCAGCAGGGTTCCAACAGTGTTTTCTGAGACAGAATCAGATTGAGACATCTTGCAAATATAAGAGAAAAAACCAACATATAAAGCAAAATTATCAATTTCCTTATATGGCAGTTTCAGGAATGGTAAAAAAATGCAAACAGCATAGCCCTCTGAGCACAACAAAAAGGCAAGAGGTATATAGGAAGTGGGGTTTAAATAATGAAATTATTTGGCACCAAGTATGATGTGGAAATGATGCAACTCACGCCATGGCAGATGCAACCTTGTGCAAGGAAACCTGGCATCAACTAATACGCCGTAAATTACGAATTTGCGTTACCAAACGTACCTTCACGCCAAAAAAATTCTCGCGCCAAGAATGATGCAATAAATATCAGCATTTTGCGACCTCGCAAGACTAATTTTGCCCGCAAAAATGAATGAAAAGCATTCAATTTGAAGAAAAAACTATACCCCAGGTAAGAAAAAATAACTTCCAAAATATGTTTCCCAATTTTGAAACTGATAGTCTGCAAAAGGAAATATACATAAATCTGACTCATGGCAAATATAAGTACAATACATATATTTAAAACTTTATATTAATACATAAAGTGCCAAATTAAAGGTGAGAGTGTCTTAAGTAATTAAAACATACTTACCGAAAGACACCTATCCACATATAGCAGATAGCCAAACCAGTACTGAAACAGTATCAGTAGAGGTAACGGAATATGAGAGTATATCATCGATCTGAAAAGGGAGGTAGGAGATGAATCTCTACGGCTGATAACAGAGAACCTTGAAAAGATTTCCCGTGAGGAAAACCATAGAATCAATAGGTGATACTCTCTTCACATCCCTCTGACAAACACTGTGTACTCTGAGAGGAATCAGGCTTCAAAATGCTGACAAGCGCATATCACAGAAGAAAATCAAGCACAAACTTACTTCACCACCTCCATAGGGAGGCAAAGTTTGTAAAACTGAATTGTGGGTGTGGTGAGGGGTGTATTTATAGGCATTTTGAGGTTTGGGAAACTTTGCCCCTCCTGGTAGGATTGTATATCCCATACGTCACTAGCTCATGGACTCTTGCCAATTACATGAAAGATATAGGTACATATGGTGTGTTCATGTCCACTCTAAAGAATCAAGCACAACTGTAATCATAAGTAAAGGTCTCTAATTGTAATATTAATTAACAGACCATCTATAGACATGTGTGAAATAGATCGCCTTTATTGACAATGATTATACATTAGACAATTATTTGCTAAATATGGCATACACTGGCAGAGAAGAACATAACAGTCATCACACACACAGGCGGAATTCCATCTCATCATGTGACAAACATTTTGCAGAAGATATTCAGCCTAGTCTCATGACTACCAAAACAGTCCAGGTTCAACACTATGATGAAACCCTAAAGCAACACTGAACCAAACTTTCAGACTGCATGTCTCTCTCCCTGCCCGCAGCTCTTTGCCCCCTTCCACAAAATCACAGACTTTTTATTTTTTCTTTACAAAACTGAACAATATATTAACAAGTAGTGCCTTTGCTACTTGCCTTCCAAATGTTTAAAAGTCATTATGTTAAAGGGCCACTAAACCCAAAATCTTTCTTTCATGATTCAGATAGAGAATAGAAATTTAAACAACATTACAATTTACTTCCATTATTTATTTTGCTTAATTTTTTTAGATATCCTTAGTTGAAGAAAAAGCAATGCACATGGTGAGCCAATCACACGAGGCTTCTATGTGCAGCAACCAATCAGCAGCTAGTGAGCATATCTAGATATGCTTTTCATCAAAGAATATCAAGAGAATAAAACAAATTAGATAATATAAGTAAATTAGAAAGATGTTTAAAATTGCATTCTCTTTCTAAATCATAAAAGAAAAAATGTGGGTGGCATGTCCCTTTAATTAATCTTGATAATGTTAGTTTCTCATAGCACTATGCCATACTGAAAGTCTATATTGTATATGTCATGTGCTGAACAGGGATGTAAACAAAGCCTTGTTTCCAAGGCCTTATCTGGCCTGCAATTTAAAGGGGAATGAAACTAAAATATGTGCTCCCATGGAAAAGTTAAAATATGCAGAATTAAAACAATTAGCAATGCACTTTTGTTATTTATTTTGCTTTTCGTGTAATTTACCTTTGAATGTTTTTGTATTTCCACTTCCCCCAGAGAGGCTGGGAGTGCAATCTGAGGAGTAAAAAAAAACTCGACCCTCTTACATGCTGAGCAGTGAGTGGTTGATATATACAGGGGCTTGTTTATATCAGTTTCTCATTGGTCACAGCAAGTAATTCAAGAGGCTTTTCTAGGGTTGTCTCCAAGGACTTCAAACAATCTATATTATTGTAAGAAAATTAAAATTTTGCAATGTAGTGGATCATTTCTAATGCATGAAGATAAAATTGAATTTAATGTACCTTTAATATTACCGATCATAACTATTTTCCAACAAAAAGCAACACAATTCTCTCAAGATGAAGAGTAGAAGGTTAGGGAAACACTTCTTTATGCAGAGGGTAGTTGATTCATGGAACATACTTCCAAATCAGGTGATGAGGACAAAAACTATGGGCTCCATTTATCAAGCTTTGTAGGCTGCTTTGTAGACCTTGTAGTGCAGGCTTCCTCACGTAAGCCTGCTAACCACAAGTTAAGAATCAAGGTCATAAGGCTTCTGGTGTCTTCAGAGTTAAAGGACTCTTCTGTGATTGGTTGTGCAAGAGCAGGGCAGGCAGTTGCTTGTGCAATAATAAATGCAGGCAGCAGACAATCTGCAATCACTGCCCATTTATGGCAAATGCGGAAGGACTGGTTCCCTAGCTAGGAACATTGCCCCCCACGCAATGTGAAATCAGGCCCCATATGGGAAATTGAAGAATTTGTGGACTATTCTTAAGATTTGAGGATACACATCTCATAGAATTGCCATTGCTGAGGAATATTTCTATGGACATATCCTTTTGTGTCATATGATTAACAATTTTTAAGTGACTTTTTTGTTATTTGGATCATATTTTTGGTGATATTTCTGTGCATATTTATTTTATAGAAATATAGGCAAACGTAGGCCTAGATTTAGAGTTCGGCGGTAGCCGTGAAAACCAGCGTTAGAGGCTCCTAACGCTGGTTTTAGGCTACCGCCGGTATTTGGAGTCACTCAAAATAGGGTCTAACGCTCACTTTTCAGCCGCGACTTTTCCATACCGCAGATCCCCTTACGTCAATTGCGTATCCTATCTTTTCAATGGGATCTTTCTAACGCCGGTATTTAGAGTCGTTTCTGAAGTGAGCGTTAGAGCTCTAACGACAAAACTCCAGCCGCCGGAAAATAGCAGGAGTTAAGAGCTTTCTGGGCTAACGCCGGTTCATAAAGCTCTTAACTACTGTACCCTAAAGTACACTAACACCCATAAACTACCTATGTACCCCTAAACCGAGGTCCCCCCACATCGCCGCCACTCGATTAAATTTTTTTAACCCCTAATCTGCCGACCGCCACCTACGTTATACTTATGTACCCCTAATCTGCTGCCCCTAACCCCGCCGACCCCTGTATTATATTTATTAACCCCTAACCTGCCCCCCACAACGTCGCCGCCAGCTACCTACAATAATTAACCCCTAATCTGCTGACCGCAAAGCGCCGCCACCTACGTTATCCTTATGTACCCCTAATCTGCTGCCCCTAACACCGCCGACCCCTATATTATATTTATTAACCCCTAACCTGCCCCCCACAACGTCGCCGCCAGCTACCTACAATAATTAACCCCTAATCTGCCGACCGCAAAGCGCCGCCACCTACGTTATCCTTATGTACCCCTAATCTGCTGCCCCTAACACCACCGACCCCTATATTATATTTATTAACCCCTAATCTGCCCCCCACAACGTCGCCTCCACCTGCCTACACTTATTAACCCCTAATCTGCCGAGCGGACCTGAGCGCTACTATAATAAAGTTATTAACCCCTAATCCGCCTCACTAACCCTATAATAAATAGTATTAACCCCTAATCTGCCCTCCCTAACATCGCCAACACCTAACTTCAATTATTAACCCCTAATCTGACGACCGGAGCTCACCGCTACTATAATAAATGGATTAACCCCTAAAGCTAAGTCTAACCCTAACACTAACACCCCCCTAAGTTAAATATAATTTAAATCTAACGAAATTAATTAACTCTTATTAAATAAATTATTCCTATTTAAAGCTAAATACTTACCTGTAAAATACATCCTAATATAGCTACAATATAAATTATAATTATATTGTAGCTATTTTAGGATTAATATTTATTTTACAGGCAACTTGGTAATTATTTTAACCAGGTACAATAGCTATTAAATAGTTAAGAACTATTTAATAGTTACCTAGTTAAAATAATAACAAAATTACCTGTAAAATAAATCCTAACCTAAGTTATAATTAAACCTAACACTACCCTATCAATAAATTAATTAAATAAAATACCTACAATTACCTACAATTAACCTAACACTACACTATCAATAAATAAATTAAATACAATTTCTACAAATAACTACAATTACATAAACTAACTAAAGTACAAAAAATAAAAAAGAACTAAGTTACAAAAAATAAAAAAATATTTACAAACATAAGAAAAATATTACAACAATTTTAAACTAATTACACCTACTCTAAGCCCCCTAATAAAATAACAAAGCCCTCCAAAATAAAAAAATCCCTACCCTATTCTAAATTAATAAATGTAAAAGCTCTTTTACCTTACCAGCCCTGAACAGGGCCCTTTGCGGGGCATGCCCCAAGAAAATCAGCTCTTTTGCCTGTAAAAAAAAACATACAATACCCCCCCCCCAACATTACAACCCACCACCCACATACCCCTAATCTAACCCAAACCCCCCTTAAATAAACCTAACACTAAGCCCCTGAAGATCTTCCTACCTTGTCTTCACCATCCAGGTATCACCGATCCGTCCTGGCATCCGGTGCTGAAGAGGTCCAGAAGAGGCTCCAAAGTCTTCCTCCTATCCGGCAAGAAGAGGACATCCGGACCGGCAAACATCTTCTTCAAGCGGCATCTTCGATCTTCTTCCATCCGGTGCAGAGCGGGTCCATCTTGAATCAGCCGACGCGGATCCATCCTCTTCTTCCGGCGTCTCCCGACGAATGACGGTTCCTTTAAGGGACGTCATCCAAGATGGCGTCCTTCGAATTCCGATTGGCTGATAGGATTCTATCAGCCAATCGGAATTAAGGTAGGAATATTCTGATTGGCTGATGGAATCAGCCAATCAGAATCAAGTTCAATCCTATTGGCTGATCCAATCAGCCAATCAGATTGAGCTCGCATTCTATTGGCTGATCGGAACAGCCAATAGAATGCAAGCTCAATCTGAAAGGATAGGTACATAAGGATAACGTAGGTGACGGCGCTTTGCGGTCGGCAGATTAGGGGTTAATTATTGTAGGTAGCTGGCGGCGACGTTGTGGGGGGCAGGTTAGGGGTTAATAAATATAATATAGGGGTCGGCGGTGTTAGGGGCAGCAGATTAGGGGTACATAGGGATAACGTAGGTTGCGGCGGTGTACGGAGCGGAAGATTAGGGGTTAAAAAATATATGCAGGGGTCAGCGATAGCGGGGGCGGCAGATTAGGGGTTAATAAGTGTAAGGTTAGGGGTGTTTAGACTCGGGGTACATGTTAGAGTGTTAGGTGCAGACGTAGGAAGTGTTTCCCCATAGGAAACAATGGGGCTGCGTTAGGAGCTGAACGCTGCTTTTTTGCAGGTGTTAGGTTTTTTTTCAGCTCAAACAGCCCCATTGTTTCCTATGGGAGAATCGTGCACGAGCACGTTTTTGAGGCTGGCCGCTTCCGTAAGCAACTCTGGTATCGAGAGTTGCATTTGCGGTAAAAATGCTCTACGCTCCTTTTTTGGAGCCTAACGCAGCATTTTTTTGAACTCTCGATACCAGAGTTAATTTTATGCTGCGGCCAGAAAAAAGCCTGCGGAGCGTTAACAGCCCATCTACCGCCAAACTCCAAATCTAGGCCGTAGTGTGCCTGCCGGTTCCTTTTTGCCATCAGAATCTAAGGTTCTAGACTATATGAGGCCAGTGTCCTATAATTTAATGAGTGCAGCTCAAGTGACATGTGCTTAAAAACCCTATATACTTTGCAACTCTGTAACTATTGCATTCATCTGCATAATCTAATTCTACAGGTAATAGCTATGACAATACAGCTATCATTATATAGCCGTGATAATAAGTGGTTCATTGTTCCATGAGTTTCACTTTGTAATTGCAGCTGTCTAAAATAAATGTACATCACAGATAGAGAGGCAAGAAGAAAAGAAAAGCTGAATATTTATAATAAAACAAAACAAAGAACACCTGTGCCTTTAGCAATTAGGCTACGTAGTGTACAAAACTGATGGTATCTCTTGCAATCAAAAATGCACTGCAGTTTCATAAAGGCAGATGGAAAAAAAGTGTTCTGGATTGCTGGATTCTGTGTTGTCATATAGTATATTTAATTTAGAGGTGACAAGGTTAATGACATGTTTTACTGATTTGATAGAACACTTTACGTTATAAACTCACTTTTGTTTTGTCTGTGCAATATTTCTTAATTTTGTTGTCTGGCAGTTGTCATAGTGACATCTGTACGGGGCTTGATTTCTTCCAAATGATGTCACTTGTGAGCTGTTATTGGTCAGAAGATGATGAGAGGCTATTACTGACCCATGTTGGGAAATTAACAAGCTGCCTGAGTGAGAACAGAATGATATTACAAGGATGTAACGAAAAGAAAAGGGAAAATAATTCTAAACCGATATATGACAAAGCTCAAGTCTAGAGAGAATTCTTAACAAAATAATTCTATAATATGGATAGTACATATTTTTTTTTATAATCATAAATCACATTATAAATTCTATAAAAAAAATGTTTTGTTTCTATGTGGTATACAGTTGTATTTTTCTTTTTCTTTTTTTTCAAGATAACAAAAATAGACTAAGTATTTCATTGGACTGCAAATACATAAATAAGTACATGAATTAAGAAAAAAACACAGATATGGAACAGTATATGGGGACGATTTATCAATGTCTGTCCGACATGAAATGCTGTAGCGTATCATGTCCGACAGACATCGCTGAATGGCGACAGCATACGCTGTCGGCATTTAACATTGCACAAGCAGTTCTCGCATAAGATCGGGCAGATTGCAAATTGTAGCCTCAGAGGCTGCAAACCAGTTATGGAGCAGCGGTCTTAAGACCGCTGCTTCATAACTGCTGTTTCCGGAGAGCCTGAAGGCTCGCACGGAAACAGGGGCATCAAGGCCCCTATGTCTATCATCTATCTTTCTATCTATCTAGCTGTCTGTCTATCTGTCTATCTGCCAAAGTAGGAAGAGTATTGCAGTAAGTAGTAATACCTTTAACTGGACCAACACATCAGTTAACAAAAGACAGTCACTCAAGACATGTCTTTGAAAATGCAATCTAAGCTGCTGAGACCACTGAAATACCCAGATGTGTCATTGTCCCTTTCCCCTTTCACCTGGATTTGTTTTGTTTATCCAGTACAGTAACCAGAGTTGATATCTTGCCAGCAACAACTTTACCTGGAATTGGAGATGTATAAATACTTTATTTATATATCTACAATCAATCTGTCTGTCTGTCTAATCTGTCCGTCTGTCTGTTTAATCTGTCTGTCTGGTGTTAAGCTTTGTTTGTCATTCAGGTGATTTGTAACTGTGGACTGCATACACAAATGTCTTTGTGATGGCCACTTAGTGAATGTGAATGCCTGCAAATCTGAATTAAACTGACAGAGCATGCAATTTTAAAAACTTTCGAATTTACTTCTATTATCAAATTTGCTTCATTATCACTTTATTGAAGAGCATAACTAAGTTAGTAGGATACAAGTGTTTATATGGTTGCAAAGACTGCGGCCTTCTAGTATTCTTGCATATGTATAACATTGTATAACATACTTACAAAACTGCTGCCATTTAGTGCCACCGACACATCACCAAGACAATGAAGTCAATTTGATAATAGAAACAAACATTTTACATTCAATTTGAATTATATATAAAAAAATGTGTTTCATGTCCCTTTAATTCTTGAAAAAGATCCTTTCACCCTATTTCATAAAATGGAATACAATTAGCCGAAAAAACACTATGCCAAACACCATGGGCAAAATGTATCATCCTTGCAGGTGGTCATGTTCACAAGAAGTAAACCTGTCAACCTGCAATGACATCTTGCGATGCTGCATTCAACAGTGAAATTTGACATTGCACAAGAGTCTTCATGTGCAATGCTGCCCCCTGCTTCTGTGCAACCAATTGTACTAGAGCAGGGCATGTAAATTGCCCTGAATGAGTGAGTGTTGGGGTAATTAATCTCACTACCTCTGATATGGGGGGGGGAGGAAAAAGAAGCAGTTTCTGACTTAAAATATGTGGTAGCAGGCTTGCTCTTGCAAACCTGCGCCACGCAGCCCAAAAACTGTGAGTGCAGCTCCATAGATCTAGCCCTATGTCATTAAATGTATAATAATATTATAATTTGTGTGAAAAGAGCTATATTTTTATTAAGCCTGCATAGTAGAAACAAACCATTATGAAAACCTAGTTTAGCAGTAATTTTAAAGCAAAGGTTTGTGGTAGTTGCAATCCGCAATCCCACCATGGTTCTGTAGCCTAGTGAGCAGTTATTAATGGTTTCATTCTTTGGGCCTAGTCAGTGATATGTTGCTTTATCTTTAGATTTAGAGTTCTGTGTTAGCCTTAAAAAGCAGCGTTAAGGGGTCCTAATGCTGCTTTTTAACGCCCTCTGGTATTACGAGTCAGGCAGGGTCTATCGCTCACTTTTCTTACATAACTTTTGGCTACCGCAAATCCCCTTACGTCAATTGCGTATCCTATCTTTTCTATGGGATTTGCCTAATGCCGGTATTACGAGTCTTGGAAGAAGTGAGCGGTACAGCCTCTACCGCCAAGACTCCTACCGCCTAAAAAAGTCAGTAGTTAAGAGTTTTATGGGCTAACGCCGGAACATAAAGCTCTTAACTACAGTGCTATAAAGTACACTAACACCCATAAACTACCTATGAACCCCTAAACCGAGGCTCCCCCCACATCGCAAACACTAAAATAAAATAATTTAACCCCTAATCTGCCGACCGGACATCGCCGCCACCTACATTATACCTATGAACCCCTAATCTGCTGCCCCTAACATCGCCGACACCTACATTATATTTATTAAACCCTAATCTGCCCCCCCCAACGTCGCCGCAACCTACCTACTCTTAATAACCCCTAATCTGCCGACCGGACATCGCCGCCACTATAATAAATGTATTAACCCCTAAACCGCCGCTCTCCTGCCTCGCAAACACTATAATACATTTTATTAACCCCTAATCTGCCCTCCCTAACATCGCCACCACCTACCTATAAACCATAATCTCCTGCCCCAATGTCGCCGCTACTATAATAAAGTTATTAACCCCTAAACCTAAGTCTAACCCTAACCCTAACACCCCCCTAAGTTAAATATAATTTAAATAAAACAAACTAAATTTACTATCATTAACTAAATTATTCCTATTTAAAACTAAATACTTACCTATAAAATAAACCCTAATATAGCTACAATATAACTAATAGTTACATTGTAGCTATTTTAGGATTTATATTTATTTTACAGGCAACTTTGTATTTATTTTAACTAGGTACAATAGCTATTAAATAGTTATTAACTATTTAATAGCTACCTAGATAAAATAATTACAAAATTAGCTGTAAAATAAATCCTAACCTAAGTTACAAATACACCTAACACTACACTATCAATAAATTAATTAAATAAATTAACTACAATTATCTAAACTAAAATACAATTAAATAAACTAAACTATAATAAAAAACAAACAAACAAACACTAAATTACAAAAAATAAAAAAATATTACAAGAATTTTAATCTAATTACACCTAATCTAAACCCCCTAATAAAATAAAAAAGCCCCCCAAAATAATAAAATTCCCTACCCTAAACTAAATTACAAAGTAATCAGCTCTTTTACCAGCCCTTAAAAGGGCTTTTTGCGGGGCATTGTCCCAAAGTAATCAGCTCTTTTACCTGTAAAAAAAATACAATCCCCCCCCAACATTACAACCCACCACCCACACACCCCTACTCTAAAACCCACCCGATCCCCCCTTAAAAAAACCTAACACTACCCCATTAAAGATCACCCTACCTTGAGCCGTGTTCAGCCAGCCGGCCACCAATGGGACAGTAGAGGACATCCGGACCGGCAGAAGTCTTAATCCTATCCGGGCAGAAGAGGACATCCGGACCGGCAGACATCTTCATCCTGGCAGCATCGTCTATCTTCATCCTTCTGGAGTGGAGCGGAGCCATCTTCTATCCAGGCAACGCGGAGCCATCCTCTTCTTCCGACGGACTAACGAGGAATGAAGGTTCCTTTAAATGACGTCATCCAAGATGGCGTCCCTCGAATTCCGATTGGCTGATAGGATTCTATCAGCCAATCGGAATTAAGGTAGGAAAAATCTGATTGGTTGATTTAATCAGCCAATCGGATTGAAGTTCAATCCGATTGGCTGATTGGATCAGCCAATAGAATGCGAGGTCAATTCTATTGGCTCATCCAATCAGCCAATCGGATTGAACCTCAATACGATTGGCTGATTAAATCAACCAATCAGATTTTTCCTACCTTAATTCCGATTGGCTGATAGAATCCTATCAGCCAATCGGAATTCGAGGGACACCTTCTTGGATGACATCATTTAAAGGAACCTTCATTCGTCGTTAGTCCGTCGGAAGAAGAGGATGGCTCTGCGTCGGCTGGATAGAAGATTGCTCCGCTCCGGAAGGATGAAGATAGAAGATGCCGCCTGGATAAAGATGTCTGCCGGTCCGGATGTCCTCCTCTGCCCGGATAGGATGAAGACTTCTGCCGGTCCGGATGTCCTCTTCTGCCCGGATAGGATGAAGACTTCTGTCGGTCTGGATGTCCTCTTCTGTCCCATCGGTGGCCGGCTGGCTGAACACGGCTCAAAGTAGGGTGATCTTCAATGGGGTAGTGTTTTTTTTAAGGGGGGATCGGGTGGGTTTTAGAGTAGGGGTGTGTGGGAGGTGGGTTGCAATGTTGGGGGGGATTGTATTTTTTTTACAGGTAAAAGAGCTGATTACTTTGGGGCAATGCCCCGCAAAAAGCCCTTTTAAGGGCTGGTAAAAGAGCTGATTACTTTGTAATTTAGTTTAGGGTAGGGAATTTTATTATTTTGGGGGGATTTTTATTTTATTTGGGGGCTTAGATTAGGTGTAAAATTCTTGTAATATTTTTTTATTTTTTGTAATTTAGTGTTTTTTTTTGTATTATAGTTTAGTTTATTTAATTGTATTTTAGTTTAGATAATTGTAGTTAATTTATTTAATTAATTTATTGATAGTGTAGTGTTAGGTGTATTTAAAACTTAGGTTAGGATTTATTTTACAGGTAATTTTGTAATTATTTTAACTAGGTAGCTAATAAATAGTTAATAACTATTTAATAGCTATTGTACCTAGTTAAAATAAATACAAAGTTGCCTGTAAAATAAATAAAAATCCTAAAATAGCTACAATGTATTTATTAGTTATATTGCAGCTATATTAGGGTTTATTTTATAGGTAAGTATTAAGTTTTAAATAGGATTTATTCAATTATAGTAATTTAAGTTCGTTTTATTTAAATTATATTTAAGTTAGGGGGGTGTTAGGGTTAGACTTAGGTTTAGGGGTTTAATAACTTTATTATAGTAGCGGCCACGTTGGGGGCGGGAGATTAGGGGTCAATAATTGTAGGTAGGTGGCGGCGATGTTAGGGAGGGCAGATTAGGGGTTAATAAAATGTATTATAGTGTTTGCGAGGCGGGAGTGCGGCGGTTTAGGGGTTAATACATTTATTATAGTGTCGGCGGTGTCCGGTCGGCAGATTAGGGGTTAATAAGTGTAGGTAGGTGGCGGTGACATTGGGGGGGAAAGATTAGGGGTTAATAAATATAATATAGGTGTCGGCGATGTTAGGGAAAGCAGATTAGGGGTTCATAGCTATAATGTAGTTAGCAGCGGTGTCCGGAGTGGCAGATTAGGGGTTAATAATATAATGTAGGTGTCAGCGATAGCGGGGCATCAGAATAGGGGTTAATAAGTGTAAGATTAGGGGTGTTTAGACTCGGGGTTCATGTTAGGGTGTTAGGTGCAGACTTAGAAACTGTTTCCTCTTAGGAAACAATGGGGCTGCGTTTGGAGCTGAACGCTGCTTTTTTGCAGGTTTTTTTTCAGCCACCTCAGCCCCATTGTTTTCTATGGGGAAATCATGCACAAGCACGTTTTTCCAGCTTACCGCTACCGTAAGCAACGCTGGTATTGAGGGTTGAAGTGGAGCTAAATTTGGCTCAATGCTCACTTTTCTGAAGTTAACGCAGCCATTCAGAAAACTCGTAATACCAGCGTTGTCTTAAGGGTGCGCTGGAAAAAAAAGGCTCGTTAGCAACGCAGGTTTACCGACAAAACTCTAAATCTAGCCGATAGTTTCTACCATCACCCTTAGTGAGATTTCCAAGTATTAAAATTAACATATTAACAACTAGAGAGAGAGGCCCCAAGTTATCAAGGTCTGGCGGACCTGATCCGACACTGCGGATCAGGTCCGCCAGACCTCGCTGAATACGGCGAGAAATACGCTCGCCGTATTCAGCATTGCACCAGCAGCTCACAAGAGCTGCTGGTGCAACGCTGCCCCCTGCTGACTCGCGGCCAATAGGCCGCCAGCAGGGGGTGTCAATCAACCCGATCGTACTTGATCGGGTTGATTTCCGGCAATGTCTGTCCACCTGCTCAGAGCAGGCGGACAGGTTATGGAGCAGCGGTCTTTGTGACTGCTGCTTCATAACTGCTGTTTCTGGCGAGTCTGAAGACTCGCCAGAAACAGGGGCCATTAAGCTCCATTCGGAGCTTGATACATATGCCCCAAAAACTCAACCTGGAATGAATACGGCCTCAATAGCTTGTCCTTGGCAAGTCATCACCTGGCAACAGCCTCTTTTTTGCCCAATTGTGTTTTTCACAGAAAAGAACTTTCCAGAAATATATCAGTCTGATCCTGCCTAACAAGAACAGTCCAGACATGAAATACCAGACAATCATCCCCTGAATGAGAAACACGACAACCTATGAAGAACATTTTGGACTTGTCAGTGAAGAGTAGCCATAATTAATGTAAGCACATTGGGCAGGAAATCCACTCTGGCTTCTTCCATCACCCTTAGGGAGACTGTACAAATGTTGTAGCTTGCATATTAATAACTAGAGAGAATAATTCAACCAGGAAAGAACAGTGTATAAACAGCTTGTTTTATTTCTGCAAGTCATCATTTAAGAATATCTTATTTTGTCTAATTGTGTGTAACATAGTGTGGTATGTCCCTTTAAGACCTGCTCTATAAATTCCCACAATTCTTAGAGCACTCTGTCAATTATTCTGTGTTTGTGCAGAAACTAAGAAGCCTGACTAGATGATTTAAAGCTACCTCTCGTTAACTCCATTTCATTCCAACTGGGATATATTCAAATAGAGGACATTCATATTTAAACTACTTGCTGCAGTTAACCAAAAGACTCACTCTTTTGCTCTACTTTGGAGACAGGAATCACTGCTTATCAAGCGGCTCACCATACCTTACAAGCCTTTCAGTTGTAACTGAATCCTGGAATCAGACCCTCCAACTCGGGTTTAACTTTCAAAGACATTCCCTGCTGATTGCGTTTATAACCGCCAACAAACAAACATAACAAGGCTTGTTTTTCATTGCTATCGAAGCTGCCGTTTTTCCAAGCTCCTGATTGGGCATCGGCCTCACACCCCCAGCGTGACGTCACGGCTGATCCGAAAGAGGCCTCAGAGACGCTGCAGCTTCACCAAACAAGCTGAGTTATACAAGGCATCTAATTGGAACAAGCGGACACACCTCTCAATCATGAGTAACGGATAATTCCTTATCAGTTCTTCTAACTGCCTGACTCTATCATACTACAAGCGGTCACGTGTAATCCATATTTAAAGGGACAGTTCTAACATTTCATTGCAGCCTATGTACAGATAGCCAAAGTATCTAATTAACTACTGATCTTCTCCTCTATCTAAAACTAATGAAATTACATTCCAAAAGAATTACAGGACATCTTACTCTCTCCTGTAACCAATAAACAAGATCCTCCTTAAAGGGACAACTTACACAATTTATTATTTAGAAAACATTCAATAAAACAACTGCAGTTGTGATCCAAACATTTTAACTCTTCAGTTAAATGAATCTAATTACTTCAGTTTATCTGCATTACATTGTGCTTTTCAGGGAGGAGAATCTTCCTATAATATATAGGGATGGGCGAATGTGTTTATATCCGAATTCGAATGTTAGAACGAATGTTATTGTAGAAATTCGATTTACATAATAGAATGTTGATAAGAACAAATATTCTTAAAAATTCGATTTTCAAATGTTATTTACAGTTTTCGAATGTCACATTCGAATTCGAATGTCACATTCGAATTCGAATGTTACATTCGAATTCAAATGTTACCTTCAAATATCACATTGGAATTTGAATATTACATTTATAAAACACAATTGTAGACTAGAAACACTATTTCGAATGTCACATTCGAATCGAATATCACATTCGAATCGAATGTCACATTGGAATTCGAATATTACATTTATAAAACACAGTATTAGACTAGAAATACTATTTTGAATTCGAATGTCACATTCAAATCGAATATCACATTTGAATCGAATATCACATTTAAAACACAGTATTAGACTAGAAATACTATTTCAAATTCGAATGTGATATTCGAATTCGAATGTAGCATTCGAATTCGAATATTACATTTATTAAACACAGTTGTAGACTAGAAATACTATTTCAAATTTGAATGTCACATACGAATTCGAATGTCACATTCGAATTCAAATATTACATTTCGAAATTGAATGAATACATAGCTAAACATTCTATTATTCAAACAAATATTTTCGAATTTTATTGAAAAATTCGAAAACGAAAATTCAAAAATAGAATGTTAGAATGTTATATAAACATTCGAAATTCGAATCGAACGAACGAATGTATCAAAATTCATTTTAAATTTCGAATTTTTAGAAACATTCGCCTATCCCTAATAATATATACATTGGATTCTGCCTAACAAGAGTATTAAGAAAAAAGTGGATTGTGGGGATGATTTGAACCCAAAACGGAAAGGCGTTTGCCGCCAACATCGCGTTACAACACTAAGAACTAACAGAAACATTTGAGACATCTGCACTCAAAATATGAAACTGCCTGTCAGAGACTTAGTTAAACACATTCAGGATGCATGCATCAAGGTTTCAGAGAGAACTGTTCAGCGACAATTAGCTGAAGAGGGTTTGTTAGCAAGGAACCCAGCTTAAAAACTATACCTACAATCCATTTTTGATCAATATTCTTTACAGAACTATGCGATACAACTACAATTTCAGCAGTCTTGTACTGCAACATGTTTTTTGCCTTTCAAAGGCAGACAATTTGACCATTTTTTTTTAATGACAAGTCGCTTTGTTTATCCATCTGTATATGCATTTGTTAATATTCTAGTAATATTACACCACATTACATATACATATGTACTGCATATATCTCCAATATATAATGGACTAAGAAATGGTTACACAACTTAAAAATCAATCAATACTATTAAGATAAAAATATGAAATTAATATCAAAATTAGGATTTGTGACCAATGGTTGGCAAGGTACTGTATAGTGATTTGATTATATCTCACTGAGGATGATGACATTTTTTAGAAAAGATAATTTTGGGTTGATAGGTGTTTTGGTAATGAACCATCCTTGTTAGACAGAATCAAACTGATGTACTTCAGGAAAATTCTCCACTGTGAAAAGCAAAAATGGCAATAAGAGGCTGTTTCCATGTGGTGACCCTCCAAAGAATAAGCTATAGAAGGGTTGTATGCTCCTGGTTGAGTACTTTTCTGTCAGTGTCAATATATATGTAAATAAAGATATGTAAAGACACACACTACACACTGCAATCATCACATAAAGCTATGTATACACACACTACCTACAAAAATTGCACACACATTTACCACATAAACGCTATGGTCCTTACACAAGCAATAGACATAATACACACACACACACATTTCAGAATGCACAAACTATACACATATTAAAAAAGCACTAAACATACCCACACTACCCACACACATAGTCTATACACACTCTACATAAGGTTTTGCAAAAAAGGGGGACACACCCAACACGCCAAACAAATACTGCACAAAGACAATACCCACAAACATTATCCATGAACGCACCCATCAAACACTACATATGGAATATAAAATTCTACACTCAAATACTTATACACTACACAGACTATACACACATGACAGACTTGTCAACTCAAGCGATCCTATTGTGTGACACCTGGTGTTCATCATTTTCTCCCGATTACCCGACACAGATGTGTAAATAAATATATATATATATACTGTATATATATATATATATATATTTACTGTATATAAAACTTCTATTATATTATTATATAGGTAAGATTAAAAGCTAGTGATTCTAATACTAGTAAAAATGTGTGAAAAAAAATCTTCCTTTTTCATACAATGTTAATATGTTTTTTTTCTTTTCATGTGACATCACTTCCGGTGACATCATAACATATGCACATTACACCTAACACCCTAACATCTACCCGAGTCTAAACACCCCTAATCTGCCGCCCCCTACACCGACGCCACCTACATTATGTTATTAACCCCTAATCTGCCGCCCTGACACTGCCGCCACCTACATTATACTTATTAACCCCTAATTTGCTGCCCCTACACTGCCGCCACCTACATTATACTTATTAACCCTAATCTACTGCCCCGACACCGCCGCCACCTACATAAAGTTATTAACCCCCTATCCCGCCGCTCCTGGAGCCCACCACAACTAAATAAATGTATTAACCCCTAAACCCCTGGCCTCCCACATCACTACCACTTACTAAACCTATTAACCCCTAAACCACCAGCCCCCCACATCCCCATAAACTAAATTAAACTATTAACCCCTAAACCTAACAACCCGCTAACTTTATATTAAATATTAACTCATCCCTATCTTTTAATAAATTTATACTTATCTTTAGATTTAAATTAAACTATATTAAACTAATAATTAACCTACCCTAACTATTATACTAAAATTACATTAAACTACAAATTAAATTAACTATATTATATATTTAAACACCTAACCCTACTCAAATAATTTAAATCTACAATAAAAAAATACAGTTACAAAAAACTAAACTATGTTACAAAAAATAGAAAACACTAAGTTACAAAAAAATAAACACTAAGTTACACAAAATAAAAAATAAATTATCAAAGATTTAAACTAATTACACCTAATCTAAGAGCCCTATGAAAATAAAAAAGCCCCCCCAAAATAAAAAAACCCTAACCTACAAATAAACTGCAACTAGCCCTTAAAAGGACCTTTTGCGGGGCATTGCCCCAAAGAAATCAGCTCTTTTACCTGTAAATAAAAAATACAAATACCCCCCCAACAGTAAAACCCACCACCCACACAACCAACCCCCCCAAATAAAAACCTAACTAAAAAAACCTAAGCTCCCCATTGCCCTTAAAAGGGCATTTAGCTCTATTGCTGCCCAAACCCTAATCTAAAACTAAAACCCACCCAATAAACCCTTAAAAAAACTAAAACTAACCCCTGAAGATCCACTTACAGCTTTGAAGATCCGACATCCATCCTCAAAGAAGCCGGGAGAAGTCCTTATCGAAGGCGGCAGAAGTCTTCATCCAAGCGGCCGAAGTCTTCATCCAAGCCCGCAGAAGTCTTCATCCAGGCAGCATCTTCTATCTTCATCCATCTGGCGCGGAGCACTTCCATCGGAATTAAGGTTGAAAAAATCCTATTTGCTGTTGCAATCAGCCAATAGGATTGAGCTTTCATCCTATTGGCTGATCCAATCAGCCAATATGATTGAGCTTGCATTCTATTGGATGATTGGAATAGTCAATAGAATGCAAGCTCAACCTCTGGACCCCCACAACGTAAAACACTAAATTAAACTATTAACCCCTAAACCTAACACCCCCTAACTTTAAATTAAAAGTTACAGTATAACTATCTTTAAATAAATAAAAACTTACCTGTGAAATAAAAAAACTAACATTAAACTATAAATTAACCTAACATTACTATTCTAATAAAATTAATAAATACCCATTAAAAAAACCTAAATTGGGGACACCCGGGCGGCGGCCATCTTACAGGTCGCACTGAGCTTCAGCTCCTCAAGCTATCTTCACTGGAACTGGATTTAACATTACATTTTTAGCAACACCTTGCTTAAAACAGTGGAGAGGCTGGTCTGAAGAAGTCCGAATTCAAGATATAGGGTTTTTGAATAGTGACTAGGCTCTATAGCCCTCAGTACCGGACATTGCACTTTGAGGCCTTACCCTACCACAGAAGCCTCAGCCTGTCCCCACACCTAGCTGTGCCCTGAGTGCGCAGTATAAATCCTATAAAACAACATAAGAACTTCATTTATCTGATATAACATCTGTGTCTATCTTGCACCTTACTGGTACGACGAGATAAAGGAGAGAAGTAGAGCATTTCCTTACTGCATACGCACCTACCAACAAAATTAAAAATGGTGCCCTACGACGCTATGATACTTGAGGCTGTGACCAGCCTGTTAGCCGAACAACACGAACAGATATTGCAGACCTGGTCTGCTGGAATAGATAGCTTGCGAGCGCTGGCAAAACGCTGTGGACACCGACTCATTGCTTTAAGAGATCCCCCAGGGAAACCTAACAAGGATGCCGGTACCCTAGTGCACCTCCCTAACTCAGCTGAATCCTTGCCACAGATTCGGGACTCAGAGGGGACAGCGCAGAACTGCTACCTGAATATGTTGGAGAGTAACGCCTTAGATGTGGCTGAAATGGGGATTTCTCTGCCAAGATCGCAAACATCCACAATGGACTTCCAGGTGAGGGGGCCGAATGCGGAGAGACCCGTGAGCGGTGACAACATGGAGACGCATGAGATTGCCTTCAGCACTAAGGTAGTTTGCCGCACTCGCAATGGGGGAGACAAGCGGGGGTTGATTCCGGTGCTCTCAGACCCGCTGTCAAAGAATGCCTCCCTGGGACCCTTACCGTCATTTTCTTCTGCAGGCCGCACTCAGAGGTATACGAAGAGCAGGGTAACTCCTGTGCATAAACCCTGCAACGCTGTTAGACAGCTCGATCCCCCTCTATTTGGATTGTGGCTTTCGGCTCCCATACGTGGGAACTCTTTTAAAAAATCCGGCATTGGTTGAGAGTGCCCCGGGACTTGGACAGACTTACAGGCCCTACCAGATTTATTTGATACAACTGTGCAACCTAGGAAGCCTCATAATCCTTGCATTTCCTGAACGGTATGGCCTGGGCTAGACATTTTTATCCCCATCTGATGTGTTGTTTCTCCCTCTTTGATATGGGGGTATACATATATGGTAGTATCCACTTGTTTTTTTTTTTGTGTTTGTTTTTCTTCCTTTTTGCATTCATCACTCTATCAGCAGGTTAAACGAGAGTTTGGTGCCTGCACATTGTCCAACACATTTCTGTTTTGTTTTACTGCCTGTTCTATTTTACTGATCTGTTTAGGTGGAATGGGAAGGTTACACAATAGTTCTTGGCAATTTAAAATATAATTAGAGTTTTGGGTACATGCCCTTATACTTTCCACGTAACTTGTACTCTATTAGATAAAAATTTAAAACGATTCCTGATCCAATGCTTAAACTACCTCCATAAAGAGGCATCATTAGCTATTCAAAATGGTTAGGCACTATCCTGACAAGCTAGTACATTGGAAATCTTAAAAACATATTCAAACATGCCACTATACGTTTACTATAACTCATGCACTTTTGATATAGCTATAGCCATTAGGTGGCGCCAGTTGCCTAGTAGTTAAAGCAGGATAAAGACAGCTAAATTCCAAGACATTGAAAAGGCTGATTTTTCCCCCATAAGGTCTGCTGTGGTACTCTCCCTTCTCTACTTTATTGGACCTACTTAACCATTAAGACCTGAGACAAATATTTGTACTACATAGTATACATGTTTAACAGTTCTAGGGGTTGTTTTAAGTAAGGTATAGCTTAGATACATAATGGAAAATAAAAAATGAGGTATGTTGTTTCGATCCAAAAATTCCTCCCTTTAGAGTAACTGACCTTTTATCGCCTGACTTAGCGTTAAAGCCCAGATGTGCCCTTATATGTTATCGTTGGGGTGTAATGATTACTTACCAAACTAGTTGTATTAATGGCCTATACTTCCTCGCTGCTATATATAGGGGGACCTGAAATTATCTGAATATAAGGTACTTGCAGAAAGCTCTCTCCTCTTGCTATTATAGAAGTGCAACTCACAAACTTTATTATAACTGATGGCGGACTCAAATTCCACCATACGTGGTTAATAGGTGATTTTATGTTTAACTACATGTTTTTGTTTATCAATCCTACAATAAGTATGTTATTTCATAAGCCAGTTGTTTTATTGGGGGTCCAAAAGTGGCCCAACTTGGTACTATATTCCTCCCCTTTAATAATTCCCTTTATTGATTCCAATTCTTGTGCAGGAGGTCCAAAAGAGGCCTCTATTTTTCACTGAGGGAGAAAAATTATATCTGTCTTGTTAACATAGCTTAAGGGGACAATCTTTAACTAAAACCTGAGGTTAACCCCTATTTGTTTCACTGGGCAATCAACTGTATGTTTATCGCAACGCTCAATATGTATCTTGTACTGTGATTCTCCTATGCTTCTGTAATGGAGATGTTAATTGCCTGTATTCTCTTTTGTTATAACCTCAATAAAAATTATTTAAAAAAAAAAAAAAAAAAAAAAAAACCTAAATTACAAATTTAAATAAACCTAATACTACGAAAAAAAATAAAAAAATCTAACATTACAAAAAATAATAAACACTAAAAATAAGAAAAATAGAAAAACTCTAATATTACAAAAAATAATAAACAAAATTATCACAAATAAAAACAATTACACCTAATCTAATAGCCCTATAAAAATAAAAAGCCACCTAAAATAAAAACGCCCCCTAACCTAATAATAAACTACCAATAGCCCTTAAAAGGGCCTTTTGTAGGGCATTGCCCTACATTAAACAGCTCTTTTACAGTAAAATATTACAAAGTCCTCCCTAAAAGTAAAAAAACCCCACCATCCAATACTCATCCAGGTGGCAACATCTTCCTCCATTGTGGGACTATCTTCTATCTTCATCCCTGTGGCGCGGAGCTGTGGAGGAGTGGAGCGGAGCAGTCCAGGACCAGCGATGACATCCAGCACGGAGCGTCCTCTTCATACAATCACCGCCGTACACTGAAGCTTGAATGCAAGATACCCGTTTAAAAATGGGGTACCTTGCATTCCTATTGGCTGACATTTTCAAATCAGCCAATAGAATATGATCTACTGAAATCCTATTGGCTGATTTGAACAGCAAATAGGATTTCAGTAGCTCTCATACGGCTAGCTTACGAGTTTTGCAGTACCACTATTAACTCTGAAAAATTGACCATTACACTGGAATGGTCAGGAACGTATATTACGAGACGTGGCGGTATAGCTATACCGCAAACATTTTAGCCTGTAATGCAACATCCATTCCACACTCAAAGAAATGATGCTTGAGTGCAGGATTTTCCTTAGCTCCGTATTACAAGTTGTGCGGTCCGGCTAAAATGCTTGCGTTACAGCTTATACCGACACGATCTACACCGCCATATGAGAGCTGTAGTTTTGGAATTTGCAAAACAAAAATATTTCACAAAACTCATAACTAAACTGTTACAGAGTACACTAACACCCATAAACTACCTATTAACCCCTAAACTTCTGCCCTCCCACATCGCAAACACTATATTAAACTTATTAACCCAGAATCTGCCGTCCAGCCACATCGCGACTATTAAATAAACCTACACTATATAAACCTATTAACCCCTAAACCGCCACTCCCCAACATCGCCCACACCAATAAGAGTTATTAACCCCTAATTCACCACCCCCTGACATAGCTGACACCTAAATAAACATATTAACCCCTAAACTGCCGCCAGCCTCCCACATCGCCAACACTATAATAAAGCATTAACCCCTAAACCTCCAGCCCCCCACATCATAACTACTAAACTAAACCTATTAATCCCTAAACCACCGGCCCCTCCACATTGCAAAACCCTAAATTAAACTATTAATCCTTAAGCCTAACACCCCCCTAACTTTAAATTAAAATTACAAAATAACTATCTTTAAAAAAATAAAAATTTACCTGTGAAATAAAAAAAAAACTAGGTTTAAACTATAAATTAACCTAACATAACTATTCTAATAAAATAAAAATCTACCAATTTAAAACCTAAATAAAAAATTTAAAACAACCTAACACTACGAAAAAAATGAAAAAATCTAAAATTACAAAAAATAATAAACACTAAATTACGAAAAAAATCTCTAAGATTACAAAAAATAATAAATGAAATTATCAAAAATAAAAACACCCCCAACCTACAATAAACTACCAATAGCCTTTAAAAGGGCCTTTTGTAGGGCATTACCCTAAGTTAAACAGCTATTTTACTGACAAAAAATGACTAAGTTCCCCCCTAAAAGCAAACCCCCCACCCAACCAACCCCCCAAAATAAAAAAAAATAAAAAAACTCTAAAAAATCCTAAACTACCCATTCCCCCTAAAGGGGCATTTGTATGGGCATTGCCCTTAAAAGGGCATTCAGCTCTTTAACTGCCCTTTAAAGGGCATTCAGCTCTTTTACAAGTGCCCAAAGCCCTAATCCAAAAAAAAACCCCACCCAAAGAAATGAAAAAAAAAAACATAACACCAACCTCATAAAATCTACTCACGGTTCCTGAAGTCCGGACGTCCATCTTCATTCAGGCGGCGACACCTTCATCCATCTTGGGGACGTCTTCTATCTTCATCCCGGCAGCGCGGAGTGGAGTTATCTTGGACGGTGAAGACATCCTGCGAGGAGCATTCTGTTCATACGGTCACCACCTTACAATGAAGTTGAAAGCAAGGTAGCCGTTTCAAAATGGCGTACCTTGCATTCCTATTGGCTTATTTGATTCTTTAAATTCAAATCAGCCAATAGGATGAGAGCTTCTGAAATCCTATTGGCTGTAATTTTAGGTTTTTTAAATTTTTTCATAGAGTTATATTTTTTAAATTTTTAATTTAGGATTTTAATTGGTAGTTTATTTTATTAGAATATTTATGTTTATTTATGTGCCGGCAATGTCAGGGCAGCGGGATAGGGGTTAATAACTTTTATTAGTATCGGCGATGTTGGGGAGCGGCGGACTAGGGGTGTTTAGACTAGGGGTTTATGTTAGGGTGTTAAAAGGTAACTTTCTTTTCCTCATAGACATCAATGGGGTTGCGTTATGGCGATCTCCATTCCGTGATCGCAGGTGTTAGTTTTTTTTCTAACACTCTCTTGCCATTGATGTCTATGGGGGAAAGTGTGTACGAGCACGTAAACTCAGCCCTTGGCTTTTGTGTGGTATGAAGCTTAACGCACCATAACGCACAGTACAAGGAGGTTTTTCAGTAACTCGTAATGGCAATGCTATAAAAAGTGCAATAATGCAATTTTTTTTACTTTAGTTTTGCACCCTGTTTAGCGCAAAACTCGTAATCTAGGTGATAGGTGGGTTTTTTTTTTTCAGATTGGGTTTTTTGGCAGTAAAAGAGCTGATTGCACTTTTAAGGTTTAGGGGTTAATAGTTTAATTTTGTGTTTTTCTATGTGGGGGTCTGGCGGTTTAGGGGTTAATAGGTATAGTTTATTAGTTGTGATGTGGGGGGCAGGCGGTTTAGGGGTTACTAGATTTATTTAGTGTTGGCGATGTGCGGGGCCGGCGGTTTAGGGGTTAATAGGTTTATATAGTGTTGGCAATATGGTGGGTGGTAGTTTAGGGGTTAATGGGTTTATTTTAGTGTCGGCGATGTGGGTGGGTGGCAGATTTGGGGTTATTAAGTTTAATATAGTATTTGCGATGCGGGAGGGTAGCGGTTTAGGGGTTTATAGATAGTTTATGGGTGTTAGTGTACTTTGTAACATTTTAGTTATGAGTTTTGTGAAACATTTTTGTTTTGCTACTGGTCTTAGATCGCGGAATGACTCGTGTCGGTATAGGCTGTGACGCAAGCATTTTAGCCAGACTGAACAACCTGTAATACGGCGCTATGGAAAATCACACACTCAAACGTAATTTTTTTGAGTGCGGATTGGATGTTGCGTTACAGGCTAAAATGCTAGCAGTATAGCTATTCCGCCACGACTCGTAATATGCATTACCGCCCATTCCACGTGCAATGGCCAATTTTTCAGCGGTATAGCCGTACCGCAAAACTCGTAATTTAGCAGATTGTAAATTAATTGTGTAGCCCAGAAATTGTAATGCTGTTTTTTCATTATTATATATTTTTAACCTAGCAGGAAAAATAGTTAACAAATTGTTTTGTTTCTAGTCATTAGGACCATATCATTTTAATTCAATTTATTTTTGTTAGAATGGGTTATTAATCACAATTAAAAATACAATTTGATATGAGAATGCACATTAATATTATTTTTTTAGAAATAAAATGAAATGATGAAGCCAGCTTTTTGTGATTGTAAAATTAATCTCCCGAAAGTAGAGTGAGTTTCTACATGCTGAATTTAATAGGCTATCATTTGACTTGCCTAAAATGTCCTTTCTAAATATTGTCTGAATAAATCATCTCCATTTATGATAAAAGTTAATATTTGGGTAATTAGCTTATACTGATCTTTTTTTTACAACATATTTAGCATGTTGCATTTCAGATCAGATGATTTGAAAAGGGAAGAAGAACATGTCTCAAAAACGTGACTCAAATTTAATTTACAAGTAATTTCAAGTAAATAATAGGGCTCAATAAAGATAGATACAAATTCAATGGAAGAATATGGGGCATATCTATCAAGCTCCGTCTAAAGATGGAGCTAAAGACCGCTTCTCCATAACCTGTCTGCCTGCTCTGAGCAGGCGGACAGATATCTCCGCAATTCAACCCGATCGAATACAATCAGGTTGATCGACACCCCCCTGCTGACGGCCGATCCCTTAGCCAGATGTGTCAAAAGAGTATACATTTGCCTAGGAGTCTGCCACCATGAGCATATAATGAAATTCTGGCATCAACTGTAATTTCTTAGTCATAATTTGAGATACAAAACAATTTGTGCTGTATAGACAATTAGAGATGTGCTTTTGCACAAAGTGTTGAGGTATAAGGGCCACATTTCAATCTCTACAGTAAGCCATTTCTTTTCCAAATTCAGAGCAAGCTCAATCCTTTAAAACACAACCACAGATTGTGGTCAATTTTGAAATGATATTTGGCCTGTTATGTGTGCAACATACTCCCCAATTTTTCAATCCATCACAAAACACATTCTGCATCAATTTGTCAAAAAAATTCTAAAAGTCTTAATCCTGTTGGAGCCTATGGGGTAGATTTACTAAGGGTCAAGCGGACATGATTCGCTGTAGCATACGTAGTTGGCATTAATAATTGCACAAGCATTTCTAGTGAAATGCTTGTGCAATGCCACCCCCTGCTCACTGGCGGTCAATCGGCCACTAGCAGAGGGTGTCAATCATTCGGATCGAATGATTTTAGCCTGCCAGAGAAGTTAAGGACCGCTGCTTCTTAAAGGGCCATAATACCCAAATGTTTAAACACTTGAAAGTGATGCAGTATAGCTGTAAAAAGCTGATTAGAAAATATCACCTGAACATCTCTATGTAAAAAAGAAAGATATTTTACCTCAAAAGTTCCTCAGTAGCCACCTCCCATTGTAAAGGATTTCTAAGCAGCATTTTAGTGTGTTTGTCCTGGGACATCTGAAGGGACTAGCATCGTGCACTCTCATATTATTTCACCAATCAGATAAAGGAAGCTTACTATGAAATCTCATGAGAGTTAAGTGAAATCTCATGAGATCACAGTACAAGAGTTCATGACCTCAGCACTGCTGATGCTGATTGGCTGCTGTTCATTTCTTAATTTTTTTTGAATTTTTTTACCTGCAGCTGGGAGCAGCTGAGTATAACTTTTTACACAGAACTTACTCTGCTGAGCTGAGGAAATTGTGAGGTAAAATATCTTCCTTTTTTACATAGAGATGCTCAGGTGATATTTTCCTGTCAGCTTTTTACAGTTATACTGCATCAGTTTCAGTGATTTAGCATATGAGTATTATGTCCCTTTAACTTACGTTTCAGGCGAGCCTGGTGGTAGGAAGCAGCATCCGCTGCTTAATAAATCTACCCCTAATTCATGACTTCCTGCTTTTGTATGAATTAACCTGTTAGGCTTCTTGCTCAGCTGTTTTTTGGTTGGATAATTATGTGTGTAATTTGGGCACACCTCTTGAGAAGCCTCTTAACCCTTTGAGTGCTAAGCTGAATTTAATATTTTTCTGTTTTTTACTATTTTCAAAAAAACATTCTTTTTTACTTTTTTATTTTTCCCCCCAGATCCCCAAGACTTATACCATTGGAGGTCTGTAGCTACTTAGATCCCTGAGATATAGGTTTCTAAGCAGCATGCCCACTTTCCCTATACTTTGTATTGACCATTTTAAATAAAGTTGCGTGGTGACGTCATCCCGTCATTGCGCGTGATGTCACTGCACGTAACGGGAAGCCCCAGCGATGCCTATCACTATGCAGGCACGATCGCCGGGGTAGGAGCGGATGGAGGCCCCCAGATTGCAAAAAAGTTAGTTGAGTGCTAATGACGGCTCTGAGCCGTCATTAGCACTCAAGGGTTAAAGGGACACTAATGTTAAAATTAAACTTTCATGATTCAGATAGAGCACACAATTTTAAGCAACTTGCCAATTCACTTCCATTATCTAAATATGCACAATATTTTAATATAAATACTTTCTGAGGCACCAGCTCCTATTGAGCATGTGCACGATTTACAGATTATACATATATTCATTTTGTGATTGGCTGATCACATGATGTAGTAGGAGAAAAAATAGAACTAATTTTAAAAATGTGTTACACAATTCAAATTCAAACTAAGTGCTTTTGCAATTTCTTTTTATTATGCATTTACTGAGTATGCAAATCTACTGTGTTTAGTGGTCCTCTAAATGTTCTTTAGCCCTTTGCTGTGGCCCAAATAAGATATATGAATGAGCATAAGTATATATCAACTAACCACTATGGAACATATTTTATAAAGTTGAGGCTCAGTATTCAGGAATTTTATGGAATGCATTCTAAACTCTATGAAGAAGTTGAAACACTACATTGTTTAGAGATAAATTATAGTATAAGCAGACCAAATAAATAATGTAAGTGCATTGTGAAGCTTTTAATTTATGCATAATGAAACAGTTATGGTTTGATTCCAATCTTGCTAGTTGCGTTTATCATCTGTGTTACGACACCCAATATGACATTTTTGACACATGATCGATGCAATGCAAACAACACCGTTTCTGTTTTGGAAATAGCATTTCCGTATCAGAAAAATATTAGAATGGATTAAAAAGGATGCTATAAAATTCACCCATACAAAGCATGAACAGCATCAGCAGCAATCAAAATCCACTTGACTAAATATTGATAACAAAATTAAGACATTGGCCTTAATCTAACAACCTCTGGGTGGACAAGGGCAGACAACTCCGCCCCTGTCCAACTGACTTTGCAGCTAGTGGCCACAATTTTCTTCCCACATTTATCATTGCACAAACCACTGCTTATGCAATGCTTCCCCCCTGCTTGGGCGTGAGCATGGGATTGTCAATCTCCCTGGTCAGAGAAGTCTGGGGGGATTAAGTAATGACACTTTAGAGTTGTTATAGTAGGTTAAGAAGCCGCGATCTGATGACCACTGCTTAATTAACAGCAGTTAGATATTAGAGATATTAGTTCCAATGTATACCTATCAGTAAATTACATTAAAAACATATTTTAATAAAAAATAAATACCATTCTATCTAATTACAAAAACACACACACAATTAACCCCATTAGCCCACTTCAAAAGAAATCACTCACTGATAGGGGCCATGTTATTTTTGAGAGGGGAAAAAGATGCAGAATGAGCAGAGTGCTGCATATGTATCAATTCAGATATAGGTGGTTATCATATATGTAGCAAACTTTGGCAGCGCTGTACCACTTTAAGGGGACTTGAAGCTATCCATGTCCTCTGCAGATAAGATTTTCCAAATTCTGATCATCTTAAAAACAAAAGCTCAGAATGGTGCAACACTTCCCAGACAATTTGGTGGCGCAATTTCAGAGTATACTCACAAGATGGAGGTAAAAAAAAAAATCAGCTTTTATTCAGGTGCAGCTTCAGAAATGTTATTAAATTAAGCTCAACGAGATTCGACTATTGCAATAGCCCTTTTCAAGAGCACCATAAAGCCAAAGTTTGCTACATATATTTCCATTTAAACGGCTTGGGAGAGCCGGGGCTGGCAGCCAACACCTGAAGGGAAGTGCTAACATTTGTTTATATATTCTGTTATACCGTAGGTGGTTGGCAGCCATTATTGTTTGTTAACATTGATGTTGTGCGAAATGGAAGTCAAGTCTTGTGGAAGTTATTAAGTTTGGCTGAGTTTGACTCATTAAGATAGTAATCATTTTGCTATTTATAAAAAAAGAAAGCAACCCCCCAGCAAAACAGACATTACCCTATTTCCGATATTGTACAATAATTTCAAGGGGTGTAATAATGAAATGCTCTTGATTGGAAATACTGTGCATATTTTGCAAACAAAATAATAATGTTAAATTATTTAGAGAAATTTCTTTTGCATACAGATGTTATATATATATATACAATATCCAGAGAGCTCTGCACTCACTTTTCTAAGTCCTCAGCTGCTCGGGATGCATTCAAGAGTTTAAAGACTGTGACACACTGCAAGCGGAGCGGTGCGCAGCGTGTAGATGCAGCTGTGCGCGCTCAGTGTGTCCTGCCTTTTCATCTCTGAGCACTCTGCTGCATCAGGTCGCGTAGCTGAGCGCTCAGAGATGAAATAATTGAACTTTAGAAGCGATGCGACGCGGTGCGAAGCAGCTGCATGGCCTCGCGCTGCATCGCTTGCAGTGTGTCACAGCCTTAACTTGTAAGCCAAAATAGGAAGCACTCGCCGGGACTTATAATCAATAAAATAAAATGTATTCAATAAACATTGTTGATTGTTATTTGAATAAAATATTTTATTGATTATAAGTCCCAGCAAGTGCTTCCTATTTTGGCTTACACACACACACTATACACACACACACACACACACACACTATACACACACACACATACACACACATACACACACACACACACACACACACTATACACACACACACATACATACACACACACACACACACACACACACATATATATATATATACTGTATATCTGTATATAAGACATCTGTACACAAAATAAATATTTCAAACATTTAATATTATGGGGCATATTTATCAAGCTCCGTATGGAGCTTGATGCGCCGTGTTTCTATAGACCGCTGCTCCATAACCTGTCCGCCTGCTCTGAGGCAGCGGACAGAAATCAACCTGATCAAATACGATCGGGTTGATTGTCACCCGAATCTGCAGGGGGCGGCATTGCACCAGCAGTTCACAAGAACTGCTGGTGCAATGATAAATGCAGACAGTGTATGCTGTCTGCATTTATCGATGTGCAGCGGACATGATACGCTATATCGGATCATGTCCGCTCGTACCATAGTAAATAGGCCCCTAAGTCACTGTCCTTTTATTCGTCTTTTCACAGCTTTTTGTCTTAAATATCGAGCCAGGGCTGTGTGTAGGGCATGCAGTAGCCCTAATGCAAATAGTATTTTCCTTCACTCTTTAACCTTCTGTTTATATTTCTTTGAACTTGAACAAACTAGATATAATTACAAATGAAAGTTTCCTCTTTATCATTATAGAAAAGTCCCCAGAGATGACATTAATCTTAGAGCAAATATACAGATAAAAGTTCTTTCAGGAAAATACTTCTGATCTTTAAAACAATACAGACCTCACACAAGAAGGTGACATATCAGCTCTGAGAGTCTTTTCCGAGGATAAAAATTGCTAAAAAAAATTGCAGAATGTGTCTAAAACTCAGAACATATTAATAAGGTATCCCAACAGTCATGTATAGCCCACGAAGGTCAATGTTTAAAAAAACCTTAGGAAAATGTTGTGCCCTTCTGCATGTATAACAATACAGATAACATTTTAGCTTTTTGTAACGTAAAGCAATGTATTAATTATAGATACCTAAAAATTTAACAGAAAACATTTCCAAATGGTATAGCAGTTTAGCTGGTATAGTGTTTCAGTTCTCTAAAGACTATTAACCGATGAACTTAAAGTAAAGGTAAAGTTAGGTACATTTGAAAACACCTATAGTGTGCTATTTAACACTGAAATGCAGTCGCTAACTTTTTATAAACTTTGCAAAACGTATTTTGATGAATAATAAATTATTTTATCCCTATCGTGTCTTCTAAAACTCCTCCCCGCTTCTACTTTCGTTTTTCTTTGTCTCATCGTAGAGACCCAACCCACTTGCTATCGACGTCTGCATTTTGCGCGTTCACGGATAAAAAAAATGATGCGCATGCGCAACTTTCGTAAGATACATTGTATTCAATGTATCAGACAGACGATCTCTGCGCAGCTGTTTGATGCAGTGCACTGTAAGTTTCAAGGAGCATGCGCGACTCATGAACGAGCGCGGTGAATAGTGTAGAGGATTACGGTTAGACGCATGCGCTCTGCGCTCCTATGACGTAGGATATGCTGTGTTCACCACCATGTGGAGAAAGCGTTGATTGGAGGACACAGTGTTAGAGAAGTGTCAATCATTTTTATAGTAAAGTCGGGTGGCCGAGGAATCGTTGCTGTATGAAGTTTTAACAATAAGAATTGCGGGTATAGATAGAAATAGATTGAAAATGATGAATGAAACTTATGCTAATTTTGAATGATATTTAAGAAATAGTTAACGAGTGCACACAAGTTTACCTTGCCTTTAAAGATCTTCAGATATTTGCTCATTAGTGAAATGACAGACCTCAGAAATATACCAGGATGCCATCTTTCCACCCCAAATTTAAAAACAGAAATCTCAATAAAATTGAAAAAGTATTTATTACAGAAAAACATAATTTATGTAAGAACTTACCTGATAAATTAATTTCTTTCATATTGGCAAGAGTCCATGAGCTAGTGACGTATGGGATATACAATTCTACCAGGAGGGGCAAAGTTTCCCAAACCTCAAAACGCCTATAAATACACCCCTCACCACACCCACAATTCAGTTTAATGAATAGCCAAGTAGTGGGGTGATAAAATAAGGAGGAGTAAAAAAGCATACAAAAAGAGGAACTGGAAATAAAATTGTGCATTTATACAAATTCATAACCACCATAAAAAGGGTGGGCCTCATGGACTCTTGCCAATATGAAATAAATGAATTTATCAGGTAAGTTCTTACATAAATTATGTTTTCTTTCATGTAATTGGCAAGAGTCCATGAGCTAGTGACGCATGGGATAGAATTACCTAAGATGTGGAAAACCAGAGAAGAGTCACTAGAAAGGGAGGGATAAAATAAAAACAGCTATTTCCGCTACAAAAATTAAATCCACAAAAAAATAAGCCTCTCTCATAAATTTCACATAAAAAAAATGTATGCAAAGAAGACCAAGTTGCTGCTTTGCAAATCTGATCAACTGATCAACTGAAGCTTCATTCTTAAAATCTGATCAACTGATCAACTGAAGCTTCATTCTTAAAAGCCCAAGAAGTGGCGGCTGATCTAGTAGAATGAGCTGTAATTCTCTGAGGCGAAGACTGTCTCCCGCCTCCACATAAGCCTTGTGAATCAAAAGCTTTAACCAAGATGCCAAAGAAATGGCAGAGGCTTTCTGACCTTTCCTAGGACCAGAAAAAAAAAAAACAAATAGACTAGAAGCCTTCCTAAAATCTTTAGTAGCTTTGACATAATATTTCAAAGCTCTTACAACATCCAAAGAATGTAAAGATCTTTCAAGAGTATTCTTAGGATTAGGACACAAGGAAGGAACAACAATTTCTCTACTAATGTTGTTAGAATTCACAACCTTAGGAAGAAATTTAAACGAAGTCCGTAAAACAGCCTTATCCTGATGGAAAATCAGAAAAGGAGAATCAGAGAAAGAGAAAGAGAAAGAGAGAGCATACAATTTAGAAACTCTTCTAGCCGAAGAGATAGCCAAAAGAAACAACACTTTCCAAGAAAGTAGTTTAATATAAAAAGAATGCATAGGCTCTAAAGGAGGAGCCTGTAAAGCCCTCAAAACCAAATTAAGACTCCAAGGAGGAGAGATTGATTTAACAACAGGCTTGATACGTATCAAAGCCTGAACAAAATAGTGAATATCAGGAAGTTTAGCAATATTTCTATTAAATAAAACAGAAAGAGCAGATATTTGTCCCTTCAAAGTACTTGCAGACAAACCTTTATCCAAACCATCCTGAAGAAACTGTATAATTCTAGGAATTCTAAAAGAATGCCAAGAGAATTTATGAGAAAAACACCATGAAATATAGGTTTTCCAAACCCGATAATATATCTTCCTTGAAACAGACTTACGAGCCTGTAGCATAGTATTAATCACTGAGTCAGAGAAACCTCTATGACTTAGCACTAAGCGTTCAATTTCCATACCTTCAAATTTAGCAATTTGAGATCCTGATGGAAAAACGGCACTTGAGACAGAAGGTCTGGCCTTAAAGGAAGTGGCCAAGGTTGGCAACTGGAAATCTAGACAAGATCTGCATACCAAAACTTGTGAGGCCATGCTGGTGCTATCAGAAATACATGCAATTGTTCCATTATGATCTTGGAGATCACCCTTGGAAGAAGAACTAGAGGGGGGAAAAATGTAAGCAGGTTGGTAAAACCAAGGAACTGCTAACGCATTCACTATCCCCGCCTAAGGATCACTGGACCTGGAAAGGTAACTGGGAAGCTTCTTGTTTAGATGGGAAGCCATCAGATCTATTTCTGGAAGACCCCACATTTGAACAATCTGACAAAATACATCTGGATGGAGAGACCACTCCCCTGGATGTAAAGACTGACGACTGAGAAAATCCGCTTCCCAATAGTCTACACCTTGGATATGTATTGCAGAAATTAGACAGGAGTTGGATTCCTCCCAAGAAAGTATCCGAGATACTTCTTTCATTGCTAAAACTGCGAGTCCCTCCCTGATGATTGACATATGCCACATTTGTGATATTGTCTGTCTGAAAACGAATGAATAATTCTCTCTTTAATAGAGGCCAAACCTGAAGTGCCCTGAAAATAACACAGAGTTCTAAAATATTGATTGGTACTCTCGCCTCTTGAGGATTCCAAACTCCTTGTGCTGTCAGAGACCCCCAGACAGCTCCCCAACCTGTGAGACTTGCATCTGTTGAAATCACAGTCCAGGAAGAATGAACAAAAGAGGCCCCTGGAATAATCCGATGATGGTCCAACCACCAGGACAGAGAGAGTTGAATGTTGGGATTTAAGTATATCCACTGTGATATCCGAGTATAATCCCTGCACCATTGATTCAGCATGCAAAGTTGCAGAGGTCTCATATGAAAACGAGGAAAGGGGATCACGTCTCATGATGCAGTCATGAGACCTAAAACTTCCATGCACATAGCCACTGAAGGGAATGATCGAGACTGAAGGTTTCGACAGGCAGAAACCAATTTCATTTGTCTCTTGTCAGTTAAAGACAGAGTCATGGACACTGAATCTATCTGGAAACCTAAAAAGGGTGACCCTTGTCTGAGGAATCAAGGAACTCTTTGGTAAATTGATCCTCCAATCATGTTTTTGAAGAAACAACACAAGTTGATTTGTGTGAGATTCTGCTGAATGAAAAGATTGAGCCAGTACCAAGATATCATCCAAATAAGGAAACATCACAATACCCTGCTCTCTGATTACAGATAGAAAAGATTCTTAGAGCTGTTGCTAGGCCAATGGAAGAGCAACAAATATTTTAATGCTTGTCTAGAAAAGAGGATCTCAGAAACCGATAGTGGTCTAGATGAATCAGAATGTGAAGATACGCATCCTGTAAGTCTATTGAGGACATGTAATGGCCTTGCTGAACAAAAAGACAGAATAGTTCTTATAGTCACCATCTTGAAAGTTGGGACCCTTGCAAAATTATTCAAAAACTTCAGATCCAGAACTGGTCTGAAAGAATTTTCCTTCTTCAGGATAATGAATAGATTTGAATAAAAATCCAGACCTTGTTCCAGAAGTGGAACTGGTACAATTACCCCTGAAAGCTCTAGATCTGAAACACACTTCAGAGAGGCCTGAGCTTTCACAGGATTTGTTGGAATGTGAGAGAGAAAAAATCTTCTCACAGGAGGTCTTATTCTGAAACCTATTTGATACCCCTGAGAGACAATATTCTGAATCCAATGATTCTGAACGGAACCTGCCCAAATGTCTTGAAATAATTTTAATCTGCCCCCTACCAGCAGAACTGGATTGAGGGCCGCACCTTCATGCAGACTTGGGGCTGGCTTTGGTTTCTTATAAGGCTTGGATTTATTCCAACTCGAAGATGGCTTCCAATTGGAGCCCTTAAGGGAAGGAGTGGTTTTCTGTTCTCTATTCTGACGAAAGGAATGAAACCGATAAGAAGCTTTAGATTTACCCTTAGACTTTTTATCTTTGGGCAAAAAAACTCCTCTCCCCCCCAGTAATAGTGGAAATAATAGAATTCAACTGAGAACCAAACAAATTATTACCCTGGAATGATAGAGATATTAACCTAGATTTAGATACCATGTCAGCATTCCATGATTTGAGCCATAAAGTTCTTCTAGATAAAATAGCCAAAGACATAGATTTAACGTCAATCTTGATGATATCAAAAATAGCATCACCGATTAAATGATTAGCATGTTGAAGCAAACGAACAATGCTATGCAAATCAGAGTCTTTTTCCCTATGTGCTAAGCTATCCAACCAAAAAGTTGATGCAGCCGCAACATCAGCCATAGAATTGGCAGGTCTGAGAATATAGCCCAAATGTAAATAAGCTTTCCTTAGATTAGATTTAATATTCCTATCTAAAGGATCCTTAAAAGAGGTACTGTCTTCCATAGGAATAGTAGTACGCTTAGCAAGAGTAGAAATAGCCCTATCTACCATAGGGAGTTTTTCCCAAAACTCAAATTTAGCTACTGGCAAAGGATGCAACTTTTTAAACCTTGATGAAGAAACAAAATAAGTACCAAGCTTAGACCATTCCTTAGCAATCACATCAGAAATAGCATCAGAAACAGGAAAAACCTCAGGAGAAATCACAGGAGGTATATAGACAGAATTTAAACGTTTACTGGATTTGTTATCAAGAGGTCCAGACTCCTCACTATCCAAAGTTATCAACACTTCTTTTAACAAAGAACGAATATATTCAATCTTAAAAAGATAAGATGATTTATCAGCGTCAATGTCTGAAGTAGGATCTTCTGAATCAGAGAGATCCTCATCAGAGGTTGATATATCAGTATGTTGTCGGTCATTACAAATTTCATCAGTATTATGAGAAGTTTTAAAAGACCTTTTACGTTTATTTGAAGGCGATATAGCAGCCATAGCCTTCTGTATCACACCAGCAATATAATTTTTCATATCAACAGGGATATCTTGTACTTTAGATGTTGAAGGAACAACAGATACTGTACAAGCACTAATAGAAACCTTTTCTGTATGCAAAAGCTTATAATGACAACTGTTACATACTACAGCTGGATATATATGGGCCTATCTATCAAGCTTCAAAAGGAGTTTGATGGCCCGGGTTTCTGGCGAGTCTTAAGACTCGCCAGAAACAGCAGTTATGAAGCAGCGGTTACAAAGACCGCTGCTCCATAACCTGTCCAACTGCTCTGAGCAGGCGGACAGACATCGCCGGAAATCAACCCGATCAAGTACGATTGGGTTGATTGACACCTCCCTGCTGGCGGCCAATTGGCCGCGAGTCTGCAGGGGGCGGCGTTGCACCAGCAGCTCTTGTGAGCGGCTGGTGCAATGCTGAATACGGAGAGCGTATTGCTCTCTGCATTCAGCGAGGTCTGGCGGACCTGATCCGCACTGTCGGATCAGGTCCGCCAGACCTTGATAAATAGAGGCCATAATCTCCACAAGCTTACAACATATACACTTAGCTTTGGTAGAACTGTGTTCAGGCAGCATTGTTCCTACAGCAGCTTCTGAGACAGGATCAGATTGAGACATCTTGTAAAATGTAAAAGAAAAAGTAACATTTAAACAGAAATATCTTATTTCCACATATAGCAGTTTCAGGAATGGGAAAAAATGCAAATGCTAAAATTGAAAAAAAAAAACAAATCGCATAGCCCTCTTTGCCTAAAGAAGGCAAGGAGCATATTGCAAGTTGGCTAAAATAACACAAACATCCGGAAATGACGCAACTCGAGTCATAACAAACGTAAATTCGTGCTAAACAACCTGGCGTCAACTAAGACGCAGGAAATGGCAAACTTGCGTCACTAAAGACGCACATTCACGCCAAAAAAATTCTCACGCCAAGAATGACACAATAAAAAACAGCATTTTGCACCCTCGCGAGCCTAATTTGCCCACAAGTTTTCAAAGAAAAAACAAGTCAAATTGGAAAAAAGACTATACCCCAGGTAAGACAAACTTCCTAAAACATGATTCCCATAACGAAACTGCCGGACTGCAAAGGGCAATACACATAGACCTGACTCATGGCAAATATAAGTAATATACATATATTTAAAACTTTATATTAATACATAAAGTGCCAAACCATAGCTGAGAGTGTCTTAAATAATGATACTTACCGAAAGACACCCATAGCAGATAACCAAACCAGTACTGAAAACTATCAGCAGAGGTAATGGTATATAGGAGTATATCGTTGATCTGAAAAGGGAGGTAGGAGATGAATCCTACGACTGATAACAGAGAACCCTTGAAAAGATTTCCCATGAGGGAAACCATAAAATCAATAGGCGATACTCTCTTCACATCCCTCTGACAAACACTATACTCTGAAAGGAATTGGGCTTCAGAATACTTAGAAGCGCTTATAATAGAAGAAATCATAAAAATAAAGCACAAACTTGCTTCACCACCTCCATAGGAGGCAAAGTTTTTTAAACTGAATTGTGGATGTGGTGAGGGGTGTATTTATAGGCATTTTGAGGTTTGGGAAACTTTGCCCCTCCTGGTAGGATTGTATATCCCATACGTCACTAGCTCATGGACTTTTGCCAATTACATGAAAGAAATCACAGTTTTGACATTATCAAAAGTTGTAAAAAAATGTATTTATCGGATTAAAAGGTTATCACAATTTGAGCAATATGTTTCATTACCTAAGCACCTTTACAACATAGATGTGGTTTCTTTGATTAGAATGTAAAGTAACTTGCGATGTGTGGTTATGAAAAGAAATGTTTGCAAACAAATATTGTTTATAATTTTAAGTCACGGATATATTTAATGTTTTTTTCCTCTCCCACTAAACAACCAGCGATCAATTATTTGTATAAAAATAAATAAACAGAATGAACTTAGCCAATACGAGTGGAAAGGCACCGTGCCATACAGATACCCTTTAAAATTTGCTGTCCCACCGAAACCGTGCAGACCTAAGAAAAAGTTTAGTTGTTGCAGCAAAATACTTTGGGCCAGTTAAAAGTAACACGCTAACTTTTTCTTTTACTCGCGCACTAACTTCGCTCAAAGCAAACAATTAATGGCGGCGGGTTATCACACTTATTACAAGTTGAAAGTAAAAATTTAGTGCGAGAGTAAAACCTGATGCACGCTATCTTAAGGACCAGATATAGCAACCATGTTATCTTCTTCTTCCCTTAGACTTCAATGGAGTGCGCTGTTAAAAAAAAACAAAACAAAAAAAACTAGCACTGATTACTTGTTAGACCAACCAATATATATATTTATATATATATAAAATTATTATTTTTATTATTTATTATTTTTGTAAATTATAAATCTATGCCTATATATCTATATGAATATATATATATATATATATATATATATATATATATATATATATATATATATATATATATATATATATATATACTGTATATACGTTACTGGTAAAGTCAGATATCTGGGTAATCCTAGGATTACCTGGGTAAAACTGACATTACCCCAGCGGCTATGGGTAAAGCCCAATGTAAGATTATACATTGGCCTTTACCCGGGTAATCCTAGGATTACCCAAACGCTTCTGGATAAAGCTACCTGATTCCTTAAATTTAATCAGAGCACTCAGCAGATCACAGCGCTCATAACAGCTACAGAACCTAGGGGTAAATTTTCCAAATGTCGGGTGGACATGGTTCGCTATAGCGTAGGCATGTAACATTGCACACGCATTTCTCATAAAACGCTTGTTCAATGCCGCCCCCTGCACATTTGCGGGGGTGTCAATCATCCCGATTGTATCTGATTGGGAGGATCTTATGACTGCTGCTTCTTAACTGCCATTTCCGGTGATCCAGAAACTATCGACGGATAAAGCCACATCTGCTGCTTATTAAATCTGCCCCCTAATCTCTAACCACATATATATGGTGCACTGTAATTCCCCCATCTTCACTAATTGTTTTGCCTCTGCCTAGGGGGTTTCTGCTTTTTAACTTCCATTTCTGGCGGACCAGAAATGATTGGGCTCGGAAGCAGCATTCGCTGCTTGTGAAATTGACCCCTAGGTCTTCAGGCATATTGTCCATTGAGCGCAAACTTTGTTTGAGCTGGAGCGTAACTGTTTACTTTCAACTTCTAATATGCACACTAGTAAGAGTGGTCTCGATATTGCTTATGACGTCCCACTCTAACAATAGCGTGCCACTTGTAATCTAGACCTTTATATGGCTTTATTAGAATAGTTAACAATGCCCTCTATTGTTTATGTGAGAGATCTGTGTTTTTTTTAACATATTTTTATTGTATCTGTATCTTATTCCATTAAACACCAATTTTCAAATTGATTACACTTAAAAAGAAAAAAGAGTGCAAGGGTACTTCTATAATGTATATCTAAATTTTATAATTTAAAAACTTGCATATTGAACACTTCTGTTAGGTATTTATTACATACTTGAGTAATCACTGGCTTGCTTCCCACATGTGTTCAGCTGTTTTGAAACAAAAGCCAGAACTGACTGCTGCTGGCAAAGAAAACCTCAGCCTCTGCTGCTGATAATATAGGAAAGGGCAACACATCTGGCATTGGCAATAGTTCAATATATCTGAATGTTTTATATTGCAAGATAAGTCATAAATCATGTCACATGCATATCATGACATATTAGTGTTCGAGGTAAAAAAAAAACGTATGACTAACTGTAAAAAAAATAATGAATTCAAGTATAAATAAATGATCGTTAAAAAAAATTCAGATATTTTTAATCAATACAAATAAAAGTGTAATCTATTTATTGGTATTATTTTATATGGGAGAAGTAAATTAAATTGACTAGGGAATATATGTAATGAATTAATAATTATAAGAAAAAAGTACTTACTATGTTTAGTTTCCAATCACCTAGATTACGAGTTTTGCGTTAGAGGCTATGCGGTGCTAACAAGCAGTTTATGCTCACCGCTCACTTACAGACAGCGCTGGTATTACGGGTTTTTACAAACCCGGCGTTAACCGCAAAAAAGTGACCGTAGAGCAAAATTTTGCTCCACATCTCACCTCAATACCAGCGCTCCTTACATTAGCGGTGAGCTGGCTGAACGTGCTCGTGCATGATTTACCCATAGGAATCAATGGGGGAGAGCTGGCTGAAAAAAAAACTAACACCTGCAAAAAAGCAGAGATTAGCTCCTAACGTTGATTTCTATGGGGAAAATACATTTATGTCTACACCTAACACCCTAACATGAACCCCAAGTCTAAACGCCCCTAATCTTACACTTATTAACCACTAATCTGACGCCCCCGACATCGCCGACACCTGCATTATATTATTAACCCCTAATCTGCCGCTCCGGACACCACCGCCACCTACATTATACTTATGAACCCCTAATCTTCTGCCCCCAACATCGCCGACACCTACATTATATTTATTAACTAATCTGCTGTCCCCAATGTCGCTGCAACCTACCTACACTTATTAACTCCTAATCTGCCGCCCCCAACATCGCCGCCACTATATTAAAGTTATTAACCCCTAAATCTAAGTCTAACCCTAACTTAAATATAATTTAAATCTGAATAAAATTACTATTATTACCTAAATAATTCCTATTTAAAACTAAATACTTACCTATAAAATAAACGCTAAGATAGCTACAATGTAACTAATAGTTACATTGTATCTAGCTTAGGGTTTATTTTTATTTTACAGGCAAGTTTGTATTTATTTCAACTAGGTAGAATAGTTATTAAATAGTTATTAACCATTTAATAACTACCTAGTTAAAATAAATACAAATTTACCTGTAAAATAAAACCTAACCTAAGTTACAATTACACCTAACACTACACTATAATTAAATTAATTCCCTAAATTAAATACAATTAAATAAAATTAGCTAAAGTACAAAAACAAACAAACACTAAATTACAGAAAATAATATACAAATTACAAGATTTTTAAACTAATTACACCTAATCTAATCCCCCTAACAAAATAAAAAAGCCCCCCCAAAATAAAAAAATCCCTACTCTACACTAAATTGCAAATAGCCCTTAAAAGGGCCTTTTGCGGGGCATTGCCCCAAAGTAATCAGGTCTTTTACCTGTAAAAAAAAGTACAAATCCCTTCCAACATTAAAACCCACCACCCACACAACCAACCCTACTCTAAAACCAACCCAATACCCCCTTTAAAAAAACCTAAAACTAACCCCTTGAAGATCACCTTACCGGGAGAAGTCTTCACCCAACCGGGCCGAAGTCCTCAACAAAGCCGAGAGAAGTCTTCATCCAAGCCGGGCGAAGTGGTCCTCCAGACGGGCAGAAGTCTTCATCCAGACGGCATCTTCTATCTTCATCCATCCGGCGCGGAGCGGGTCCATCTTCAAGAAATCCGGTGCGGAGCATCCTCTTCCATCAAAGTCTTCTTACTAAATGACGGCTCCTTTAAGTGACGTCATCCAAGATGGTGTCCCTTCAATTCCGATTGGCTGATAGAAATCTATCAGCCAATCGGAATTAAGGTATAAAAAATCCTATTGGCTGATGCAATCAGCCAATAGGATTGAGCTGGCATTCTATTGGCTGATTGGAACATCCAATAGAATGCCAGCTCAATCTTATTGGCTGATTGGATCAGCCAATAGGATTGAAGTTCAATCCTATTGGCTGATTGCATCAGCCAATAGGATTTTTTCTACCTTAATTCCGATTGGCTGATAGAATTCTATCAGCCAATCGGAATTGAAGGGACGCCATCTTGGCGGCAATGTCGGGGAGCGGCGGAATAGGGGTAAATAACTTTCTTATAGTGGCGGTGATGTCGGGGAGCGACAGAATAGGGGTTAATAACTTTTATTAGTGGCAGCGATGTCGGGAGCGGCACATTGGGGGTTAATAACTTTATTTAGGTGTCTGCAATGTCGAGGGGCGTATTAGGGGTGTTTAGACTTGGGGTTTTATGTTAGGTTTATGTTAGGGTATTAGGTTTAACTGTAACGTTTTTCTCCCCGTAGACATCAATGGGGCTGCATTACAGAACTTTTCATTCCGCGCTTCAGGTGTTTTTTTTCCTAACACTCTCTCCCCATTGATTTTTTTATGGGGAAAGCGTGCAGAAGCACGTCAAATCAGCCCTTGGCTTTTGTGCAGTATGGAGCTTATCGCCACCATATCGCACGCACAAGGCAGCTTTTCAGAAACTTGTAATGGCAGCGCTATGGAGGGTGAAATAACGCAACTTTTGTTGCGTTCATTTCGCACCCTCTATAGCGCAAAACTCGTAATCTAGGCAATAGGCATTTATAGAAGGGACACAAAAGTCAAAAATAAAATGTCACAATTTAGATAGAGCATGCAATTTAAAACAACTTTCCGATATACTTACAGTATCAAAACATGTTCATTTATTTATATGCACACTTTCTGAGGCTTCAGCTCCTACTGAGCATGTGCAGAAGTACTTAGTTTATACCGGCGGTTCTCAAACTGTGGGGCCTGCCTACCCAGGGGGTGCCAGAGCTCTTAAGGGGAGGCACGGGAACAGGAGCCGAAGTGTCCTTTTATTTTTTTAATGCGCAACATTTTTTTTGGCGCCTGACTGCTTCCTGAGCGAGTGAAGATCATTGTGTGGCCGTAAGTACAAATGGCCAGAGGGGAGGACTGTCCGTTGCTGCATGTGAAGAAAGGATATTCTGCCAGCAAAAAGTTATACTTGCAGGTGTGCTATCATAGAGTGGCCGAAGGATTCAAAATTCCGGTCTGTGCCACACATAACAGCGCTAAATTGCTAATCCTCCTGCCACTCTATTATAGTACAGCTGCAGGTATAACTTTTTTCTTTCAATGATGATAGCTTTAGTTTTATTTTACTGCAGGGTAGGTAAAAGTTAACTCACTAAATGGCAGGGAGGTGGAGTGGGGACTGGCTGTGTGGTCTTCTCTGGTTTGTATGTGTGTGATATTTCTTTACATTATCATAATTCTGCAATATTCCACTCCTCCATTGCTATCCCCTGAACCCCCTTAGCATGTAAGCCTAAGAGTCCAGCTGTTTGTAGATCACCTTCTAAGAGCTGACTACAACAGTGCAACTCTTGGCAGGGCCCTCTACCCATTTGATCCCTATAATTGTTTTGTTGTACTCCACCTTTGTTTATAGCGCTGCGGAATCTGTTGGCGCTCTACAAATAACCGATAATAATAATAATAATTATTATTTTTTTTAAATAATCTTTATTGCCAATTATCAACGGTACGTCAATAAAGGTCCAAGAAGGCAACAACAATTAATGAGTTAAAGACAGATAAGAAAAAACATTGATGTTGCTATACATTGACAATGAATAAGCAGTTCAACTTAAGGCATAGTCTATAAGGTAGCATCCATTAGTTCAGGATATCTACCCATACAAAATTCTCCATTCAGGGTAATAAGATAACCAAAAGGAAGGCACAGACTTATGGGTTGAGCTAAATATTATAGCTATTGCGAAGGATTTCTAGGAATTATAGAGAATTTTTTGGGGTAAGGGGGGGTTGTAAAGTAGTAGTTTGGAAATTATGTCAGACTAGTAGATATAAGGGAAAGGGAAGGGAAAGAGGGAGGGGAGAGAAGAAAAAAAAAAGGGAAAGGGGGGGAGGGAGGAGTGGCAGAAGTGAATAAGGGGAAGAAAGAGAAGGAGAAGAGGAGGGGTTATAAACTGAAGGAGAGCCGAGAAGAAGAGAAGAGTCCTCATCTCTAAATTTTATTTAATCTTTTCCCAAACTTCCCAGGCTTGGCAGTGGAACTGTGTCTTATTATTGGAGGTGAAAATGGGGCACTCCATAATCTTTAGGTAAGTCATGGTTCTAGAGATGTCGCTCCAGGTGGGGATTGTAGCTTGCTTCCACAAACGGGCAATAGACAGCTTGACCGCTGCCAGCAAGTAAATATTAATCAGGCTGCTGGGGGTTAGAGGAGACCCAATGAATAGATGGAACAGAACTGTTTGTGGTTTGGTCCACAAGTTGGGGTCGAGGTCAAAACACCTATGAGAAAACATTTCCCAGAGGGGCTGTAGTAATGGGCATTCCCACCACACGTGAGCCAGTGAACCCACTGTTCCACAACCTCTCCAACACAGAGGAAAGTTTAAGGGGGAGATCTTAAAGAGCCTCAGAGGGGTAAGGTGCCACTGAGTACAAACTTTAAGGTATAGTTCTAGTAGAGTAACACAATGGAGGGCCTTCTTGGTTATTAAGATGGCTACTGACCAATCCTCCTGGGAAGCATGAAACCCGAAGGATTTCTCCCATGAGATGACATGAGCAGATTTATAGTAGGCAGGGTTAAGCAGATCATTGTAGGAGATTGACAGCACTCTAGGAATCCTTTTGGCTGTATCCCAACGCCTCTCCCAGTTAGTAGGGGCCCGCATTGGAAATGCAGTGAACCCCCAAGATTGGAGGAGGCTCCTGAGTCTCTAATACTCAAATTGTAGTATCTGGGGTGGGTTGTAGGTGGACTGTAAGTTCGCGAGTGAGATAAGTTGGCCATCTGGGAAGAGGTCCCCCACATTGGTGATACCATGTGAGTGCCACAACTGTGGATGTGAGTCTCGTAGGGCCTTAAGTAGGCCCAACAGGGATTGACTAGGCGAAGGGTGGGGAGCAATTTGGGGGAGGGATCGGATTTTATCCCATAAGCGTAGGGCGGAGAGGACAATGTAATTTCTGATATTGAATGATGTCCTGATATGCTTAGGAATCCAGAGTAGATCCGAAAGGGAGAGTGAATTTGGCAGAGTAGGCTGCTCTAAACCCCACCACTTGCAGTCCGAGGTGTCAGAATTCTAGGGAAGAATGTGGGCAAGTCTAGAGGCTTCATGGTAAAGAGCAAGGTTGGGGGTGCCCGCGCCCCCGCTCAGCAGTGGCTGTTGCATGATTCTTGTAGACACTCGGGGGTGTATATTTCTCCAGATGAATTTATTACATAACATTTTAAATTTTCCAATTAGGGATTTAGGTATGGGTATTGGTAAGGTTCAAAAAAGGTAGGTTAATTTAGGTAGTAGGGTCATCTTGAAAGCGGCCACCCTGCCTAGCCAGGAGATACACGGGACATTCCAGTGATCTACGCATCTCTGGAAGGAATGCAAAAGTGGGTAGATATTAGTTTCAACTATAGTTGATATGTTCCAGGATAGCAAAACCCCTAGGTGCTTAATTTTTTGCTGCGACCAATTAAACGCATAGCGCATTGTAAGATCAGTATAGACTCTATCTGGGATATTGATAGTAAAAGCGTCTGTTTTATTAACATTCAGTTTGTAATAGCTAATCGTTCCCGAAGGTGTGGAGGAGCTTAAAAAGAGCCGGAAGAGAGGGAGAAGAGCTTCCCAAGAATACGGTGAGGTCATCAGCAAATAAGGCAGTTTTCTGGGGTATGCCCGCTATGACAACACCTACGATATCTTCAGTATATTGGATTGCCTCAGCCAGTGGCTCCATAATTAGTGCGAATATCAAGGGTGACAAGGGACATCCCTGTCTTGTCCCATTGATGATAGGGAAAGAGGGGGAAAGAAAACTGAGTCCTCTGACTTTTGCCGATGGAGAGGAATATAGTGCTCTGACGATTGGAAGTATGGTGGAAAACTAAGTTTATGCAACACCTCAAAGAGATAATGCCAATTTACTTGGTCAAATGCCTTTTCGGCATCTAAGACTAGGGTAGTGCATGGGATGTTTTCGCGTTTGGCTTCTAGAAATATGTTTAGGATGCGCCTGGTATTATTGGGGCCCTCTCTTCCAGGGGTTAACCCAACTTGGTCCCAGTCTATCAATGAGGGGAGAATATGGTTGAGTATGGTGGCTAGAACTTTAGCTAGAAGCTTTATGTCCACATTAATTAGCGATATAGGTCTAAAGTTCTCGCATGCATTTGGGTCTTTGTCAGGTTTTGGTATGGTGACAATGGTCGCCTCCAAAAACTCAGAGGGGAGAGTACCTGTCTGCCTAGCATAAATACTCTACTGAGTAGGGGCAAAAGGGAGAGGCTAAATTTCTTATAGAAGAGGGTGGTATACCCATCTGGACCTGGGGCCTTGTGTGGTTTTAAGGTCTTAATGGCTCGAGCAACCTCTTGTATGCTAATAGGAGCATCCAAAAGGTCTTTCTGTTCATCTGTCAATGACGGAAGGGATAATGTACCTAAAAAGTTTCTAATTGCTGTAGATGAAGGGGCAGGGGTATCTGGTTGTATATATCAGAATAGTATTTGGCAAATGCCTTACCTATATCAGTCGGGAGTCTAACTATGCTGTCAGGTGTCTTGATATAAGGTATGCAGGCATCTGCTGTCCTCTGTCTCAGTTTGTTGGCTAGGAGGTGGTAAGAACTTCAGAGTCAAGTGTGGCCTTGTGTCGGGATGTAAGATTGCGTAGTCGTACGTGTAGTTGGGCTAGGGATCTCCTTGAATTCTATTATGTTTGGATTTGAGTTTTATCAGAAGACCTTGAACAAAGGCTTTAAGCATGCCCCATAGGGAATAATCCCGTACTGAACCATTGTCATTAATAATTAGAAACTGCGTGATTTCTTCATGTAGGTAGGTGATATTGCCCACATCAGCCAGAAGAAACTCTGGCATTTTCCAAGGAGGCCGAGAGGTCAGGGTAGCAGGAGAATTCATAGTTATCTGAACAGGTGAATGATCTGACCAAGTGCAGTTTGGCATACATGCACTTCGGATGTAGTCTAGAAGGTGTGGTTCACAAAAGATAAAGTCAATGTGGGAATACAAAGTATGGACTGTAGAGTAGCATGAATTATCCCAAGACGTAGGGTGTAGGGAGCGCCAGACATCATAGAGGTTGCATTGCGCTATAAGTGTGGAGAATTGTTTGAAGGTTTAAAGTAGGGAAGGGTCATACGCCCTCTGTTTGGGGATCGCCTGTCCATCATGGTATCAAGGAGCATATTGAAATCTCCTGCAAGTAGGAGGGTGCCCAATTTGTGGGTAGTTAAGAGACGCAGACATTTTCTGAGATGCTTCACGTGGCCCGCATTAGGGCCATAGTAAGATGCAAGGGTATAGGGGATTCCCTCCAGCTTGCAGTTTAGTATCAAGAAACGCCCCTGGGGGTCTGCATGTGCGTTAATCTTTTCAAACAGAATGTTCTTATGGATTAATATTGCTACCCCTCTTAAATAAATTCGTAAAGGATGCTGTCTCGACAACTGGGAATCATTTGCATTTGAGGGGGATGGAGGAACCATCTACCCAGTGGGTCTCCTGAAGGAAGATTATCTGAGATTTTGCCTGATTGAGGTGCCGCAGGAGATGGGGGTGTTAAGGCCCCGAACATTATGGGAGGTGAATGACAAGGCCATGTTTAGAGCGAATAAAGAGGAGGAAGTTCAAGGAAAAGAGGGTAGGAAAGTGGGGAAGAGAAGGGAGAAAAAAGACAGAGGAGAGAAGAAAAAAAAGGGGGGGGGAGTGAGGGGAGAGTAAGAAGCTGCGTCAAGTTAAAATGAGTGTCTGACACAAAATTGTGTAAAATAAAAGGATGGTGAGTAGTGTGGTATTGGCAAGACAAACCGCTTAGGTAGTCCTCTTCTGACAAGAGGCACTTTATGTGGGGGGGGGGGGGGATATGGGACAGCAGGAGAGGACAATGAGTGTCCTAGTGTATTAAGAATATGGAAGAGTTGAGAGAGCTGGTCGTAGGAACGTGGAGGAAGAAACTAAGCAAAAACACACAAAAAAACAAAAAGGGAAGGGAAGTTTATTTTAAAGGGAAGGGTTAAAGATGAGCAGCCAAAATGGGTCGCCCACCCAAATGTAATGTTGGTGTGGTGTTAAGCCAATTATGGGTAATTTATTCAGTGTCTTTTGGCGTGGAGATCTAACGGGTCCTAAGCTAAATATTGGTAGGGGTAAGACATATTAGGAGTCTAAGGGTTAAACGAATGCTTCTAGGCTGGGGAAAAAAAAAATATATATATATAAGCCTGGAAATGGGAGCTTGTTGATAGGTGTCAAATCTTGAGACCATATGGGACATACGGCCTTAGTTAGCTTACAAAACAAGTGGTGGAAGGAGCGCCAAATTGGCCCCTCTTGTGGCCCAAATACTTATGTCTGTGATTTAGTCAGAGTCCCTAAAGTCAATGGTGGGTACCTTCTTCTAAGTTGCTGGGAGGGTATAGGGATATAGATGCAGTGGAAACGATTAATATACCCATAGTGGAAAGGGTTAGTAGCTAAGAAGGACAAGGGATCTGGTGAAATCTGGGTTGGACAAGGGGAAGGCATATAGGCAACCCAAAAGGCATGTGAGGTATTAGGAATTCAGAGCTCTATTGTTATTCAACAGTCTCATGTCACAAGGAAAACATCCAAAGGGGTTACGAAGCCCGCGGTAATGGGAAAGCCATACCCAAGCTATGTATTTTTTCATTGTGACAGAGGATGTGAATCGCCTGGACCAAGCAGCAAGATCTCCAGCCGGATAAATAGAAAGATGAACAGTCATATACAAGTGGCAGGATAGAAAACCTTAGTTCTACAAATCTTCAAACAGTAGATATTAAACATGTGTCACAGTAGTGTACTCATTGCGTAGATAAGATATTATAAGTTCAAATTCCAGTTCAGATCAAATAAGGGACATAGGAAGCATGGGTTAAACAGGGGATAACCCCCCTGCTAACTCAATAAAACATGTGGGACAATGGTAATTTAAGGGTCCACTGGTATTCAGCTGTCTCATGCCACAAAAGGGGTCTGTAAAGCATGTATTGGTGATAGAGAGTTATGTGTTTACTCGTTGTAACAGAGGAAGTGAATTATCAGGGCCAGGTAATAAAGTTTTGTGAGACAGGTAGATGGGGGAAAAAACTGTTGCACGCATAAACATGGTATACCAGACAGTATCAATGTGAGGTTCAACCTGGAAAGATTAAATTTACATCTCATTGATGAAATACAAAGGCCTTCTGGAAAGCATGTGGTGGAAAGAGACCCTCGTCTGAGTTGTACGGTTCAGCTGAGGGAGATTGTGAGCCTCACAGCAGTGATAAAGCTACAGATAGGTCATAAATCCACCTACAGCAACAAACGGAGTAAGCCAAGTCAACCGAGGGACATAGCCAGACACAGAGAGTACAAGTTAGGAGATAGTCATGGAACTTAGTCTATTAAACAGAAACAATGCAAGATTCAACCTTTGAAATTTAAACCCTAATCATTTTACTGGCATCCGGATCGAGTTAATGGATATGTGTCTGTGACTAGACTACCTAAAAGTTATGGGCGTAGTGAGCTCAGGCCTTAGGTTTCCTAGTCTCTGCCCTATTGGCAGATGAACATGGTTAGGTAGTATCATTAATGAGTGGTTCACTCACGGTTATGGTACCGTGTGTGGTGAGATTATGTGTGCTCAATTGGCGTGGGAGAATGTAACAAACCCACATGTAGTGAGGATAGCAATGGGATATAGAGGTAATACAGAAGCTATACTACGCTGGTATTTAAATATTTACAGATATGTAGTATATATAGGTAATGGGTTGTGTACGTGAGACCACTCCAGAGCTCTCCTTAATGCCGGGATTTAAGAACCTAAATAACATGGCCCAAGAGTGGCATGGTTGTAAGTAAAGGAAGTCTAGGTATATCAGGCAGTCCCTATATGAACTATTGCTATCTAGTGGTATAACTACATGCGTAACAAACAGAAAAAATCAGCAACATGTTTATGCATAACAAAAAACAGTAAACTTAGAAGGCATAATAAACAGGTACCAGTTCAGAGTTCAGTGCATTCAGAAGAAGTTAAAGTGCTGCTAGGCTTCCCCATATACAAGGACCCGTTTAATAGGCACAGTCTGCGGGTACTGTGTGTACTGCTAGGGAATATACAGAAAGTTACTGTGAGTAGGTGTCTCAGGAAGTGCTGTCCACTCAGATGCCATGGCATCAAGCTGGCAGGATTTTTGTTGTAATCTCTGGGGGTCAGTAGGGTGAGCGCTGTCCATATTCCAGGTTTTAAGCAGGGCAAGACCCTGAGTAACATTGTGGACTGCGAAAGTTTGGTTGTCCTTAAAGATCACCAGTTTAATTGGATAGCCCCATCTGTATCTGATGTTTTTCTTCCGCAGGGCGGCAGTGACATCTGTAAAGGTTTTCCTTTGCTGCAATGTCCGAGCAGAGAGATCTGGGAAGATCTGTAGGTTTTTAAACTTCTCAGGAAGCAGGGGTTTCTGGAAGTGTGCTCTCTGAATCCTTTCTTTATTTGTGAAGTAATGGAGCCTCATTAAGACGTCTCGAGGTTGCCCCTCAGGGAGTCCCTTAGGTCTAAGCGTGCGGTGGGCTCGATCAAGTAGGTCTTCTGACTCCAAAGTTTTTGGGGCCAAGCTGTGGAAAAGTTAATTGAGGTAGGATTGAAGGTCTGATGAAGAGATGGTTTCGGGAACCCCTCTTATTCGAAGATTATTCTGCTGAGATCTATCTTCAATATCGGCTATTTTAAGGTCAGCCCATTAGCTTGTTTAGTAGCTAAGTCTTCATACTTTCTTTCGAGCATATCAATGCGTTCATTTGTAGAGGAGATTTCCTTTCTTAGTTTGGCAGTTGAAGCAGAAAGTTTAGCAGAGAATGAGGTATGATGATCGTCTACCATGGATTTGAGAGAGTCCAGAATAAATGTAGGAGTGACCATCTCATGGGTGTTGTGCTGGATCTCTCTTAGGGCATATGCAGCAAAGCCGGATGATTCAGACTCTGGAGAGTCAGGAGGTTCATTTATAGCATGTCGTTCTGGGGTGGGCTGACCAAAATGATCCATAACCCTCTTCTTAGGCGGGAGTTGTGGTCTGTTTTTTCGTCTTTGAGAGTGCGACATGATCCCTTATAAGTGCCACTTCGGCACGGTAGATATTAGATATGTGTTTATGTCCCAGTCGCCCAGCGGAGTGCAGATGCTTATGCCTTGTGGAAATCAATAGCTCCAGGGTTGTCTCCACATGTAGGGTAAGAAAGGTATATCCTAAAGAGAGATACTGAGCGCAGGGCGGCTAATAATAATATTTTAATGAATAAACTACAAGCATTTCAATGAACATTCTTTCAAAATTTAATAACATCAATGGTGAAGAGGTTCATGTATAAATTTTCGCCAAAGCGGAGGCTCACTGTGTAAGACTTTAAAAACCTCTAGTCTATATGTATATGAATTTTGTAATTGGCTGATGGCTGTCACATAGTACATTGTCTTTTCATTGTGTTTTGTCAGCTATTTGATTCTATTTTATTTAGTGTCCCTAAGTAAGAAGAGTATTGCAGTCAGTAGCAATACCTTTTACTGAACTCATACATGAGTTTAAAAAGACAGACACGCATGAGTTTCCTATCTTGTTTAGGAGAGACACCTCTTAAAACCTGCTTTTTAAAATTCAATCTAAACTACCAAGACCATTGAAATACCCAAATGTGTCATTATCCCTTTCTCCTAGATTTGTTTTTGTTTATCCAGTACAGTAACCAGAGTTGATATCTAACCAGCAGCAACTTGCATATATCTATTTATCTATCTATCTATCTATCTATCTATCATAAATCTATCTATCATCTATCTAACTATCGATAGCGATTGATCGATCAATCTATCTATCTATCTACTGTATCTATAATTTATCTATCTTCTCCCTCTCTATCTATCTATCTATCTATCATCTATCTATTTATCTATCTATTTATCAATCTATCTATCATCTATCTATCTATCTATCTATCTATCTATCTATAGCAATTGATTTATAAATCTATCTATATATCTATCTATCTATCTATCTATCTATCTATCTATATATCTTCTCTCTCTATCTATTATCTATCTATCTATTTATCTATCTATCTACCTACCATCGATTGATCTATTTATCTATCTATATATCTATATATTGTTTAAATAACCTACTTTTTCTTTTTCATGGGGTTTTTCCTTCTCTTCCCGTTGATCTTTGAACACTGTCTCTTTTGATCTATAAGTGTTTTTCAATATCAGTAGTGCACTAAAATCTCACACTAGTCTTACAAAATTAATAAATTAATTAACAGTCGTGCTTCATGTGTTTAACCCCTTAATGACAACTGACGTACCAGGTACGTCCTGCAAAAACTAGCAGTTAGTGACAATGGACGTACCTGGTACGTCAGTTGTTTAAGAGAGTGCTGGAAGCGATCCTGCTTGCTTCCAGCAGCTCTCAGGGTATTGCAGTGATGCCTCGATATGGAGGCATCCTGCAATACCTTTTAACAAGCCTCCGATGCAGAGAGAGCCACTCTGTGGCCCTCTCTGCACCGGTATCAATGGTGCAGAGTGTTCCGGGGGGAAGCAAAGAGCCGGCAGCGTGCGGGCGCGCGCATGCACGTGGGGGGGCGCGTGCACGTGGGGCGCGCGCGCGCATATTAGCCACTGACACCAATGAAAAAAAAAAAGTTCAAAACATAAAAAAAATAAAATATATATATAAAAGGATCTGGGGGGGGGGGGGGGTTGGGGGTATTGAGGGGGGGGGGGGCTGCTACACTACAGAAAAGTTTATAAATATTTTTGGGGGCAAAATTTATAAATATTTTTGGGGGCAAATTGGGTACTGGCAGACAGCTGCCAGTACCCAAGATGGCGGCAATTAAGTAGCAGGGAGGGTTATAGAGCTGTTTGGTGGGGGATCAGGGAGGTTGGGGGCTAAGGCAGGGCTCCATTACAGCAGAATACATTTTTTTAAAAAATAAAATAAAAAAACTCCTTTTATTTAGTACTGGCAGACTTTCTGCCAGTACTTAAGATGGCGGGGACAATTGTGGGGTGGGGGAGGGAAGAGAGCTGTTTGGGAGGGATCAGGGGGTGGGATGTGTCAGGTGGGAGGCTGATCTCTACACTAAAGCTAAAATTAACCCTGCCAGCGCCCTACAAGCTACCTAATTAACTCCTTCACTGCTGGGCATAATTCACGTGTTGTGCGCAGCAGCATTTAGCGGCCTTCTAATTAACAAAAAGCAACGCCAAAGCCATATATGTCTGCTATTTCTGAACAAAGGGGATCCCAGAGAAGCTTTTACAACCATTTGTGCCATAATTGCACAAACTGTTTGTAAATAATTTCAGTGAGAAACCTAAAATTGTGAAAAATGTAAAGGTTTTTTTTATTTGCTCGCATTTGGCGGTGAAATAGTGGCATGAAATATACCAAAATTGGCCTAGATCAATACTTGGAGTTGTCTACTACACTAAACTAAAGCTAAAATTAACCCTACAAGCTCCCTACATGCTCCCTAATTAACCCCTTCACTGCTGGGCATAAAACACGTGTGGTGCGCAGCGGCATTTAGCGGCCTTCTAATTACCAAAAAGCAACCCCAAAGCCATATAAGTCTGCTATTTCTGAACAAAGGCGATCCCAGAGAAGCATTTACAACCATTTGTGCCATAATTGCAGAAGCTGTTTGTAAATAATTTCAGTGGGAAACCTAAAGTTTGTGACAAAATGTGTGAAAAAGTGAACATTTTTTTTAATTTGATCGCATTTGGCGGTGAAACGGTGGCATGAAATATACCAAAATTGGCCTAGATCAATTCTTTGGGATGTCTACTAAAAAAAATATATACATGTCAATGGATATTCAGGTATTCCTTACAGATATCAGTGTTCCAATGTAACTAGCGCTAATTTTGAAAAAAAAAGTGGTTTGGAAATAGCGAAGTGCTACTTGTACTTATTGCCCTATAACTTGCAAAAAAAGCAAAGAACGTGTAAACATTGGGTATTTCTAAACTCAGGACAAAATTTAGAAACTATTTAGCATGGGTGTTTTTTGGTGGTTGTAGATGTGTAACAGATTTTGGGGGTCAAAGTTAGAAAAAGCGTGTTTTTTTCAATTTTTTCCTCATATTTTATATTTTTTTTATAGTAAATTATAAGATATAATGAAAATAATGGTATATTTAGAAAGTCCATTTAATGGCGAGAAAAACGGTATATAATATGTATGGGTACAGTAAATGAGTAAGAGGAAAATTACAGCTGAACACAAACACCACAGAAATGTAAAAATAGCCATTGTCATTAAGGGTAAGAAAATTGAAAAATGGTCTGGTCATTAAGGGGTTAATAGAACAAAAGAAGGCTTAAACATTTTTTACGAAATTTGAAAAAATAGCTATAAACTTGTATTTTGTGTTTGCATGATAAAGGTTAAAAGTATTTACATTTATATTAAAGGGATATGAAACCCAAACATTTTCTTTAGTGATTCAGACAGAGCATTCAATTTTTAAAAAGCTTCAAATTTACTTCTATTGTCAAATTTGCTTTGTTCCCATGCTATTCTGTGTTGAGGAGCTACCTAGGTAGGCATAAGAAGCACTACATGGCAGGAAATAGTGCTTGCAAATAGATAACGTTCTTGCAAAACTGATGTCCTATAGTGCTCCAGAAATGGGCCGGCTCCTAAGTATATGTTCCTGCTTTTCAAAAATGTTACCAAAAGAACAAAGACACATCGATAATACAAGTAAATTAGAAAGTTATTTTAAATCACATGCTCTATCTAAATCAGGAATGATCTGTACTTCTGCAGTAGTTGCTCATTGGCTGATAAAGCAAACTCCCACAAGAGATAGACTCTAAAAGATTAAAATGAATGTAGTTTTATTTGTGACATAAACATCTTTAAAGAAACAAATATATATATTTTGAGCTGAATGTTATTATAGTTTAAAGTAAAGTAAGTACAAAAAAACATATCACTAACTTTCTGGGTTATGCTCCCTATGTTCCTGGAAGATTAAATTTCTGAAAACACACAAGAGAAGGATGATTAAATATAACTAACAACTAAAACAGCCCTTATCCTGACAGTCACAGAATGTTCCAGGTTTTTAATCACTCTGCTGCCAAAAGTGCACATGAAATGTCTCTGCCAGGGTGTGTTCTTGTACCATTCTTCACAAGTGACATTGAGTGACAGCTGCCCTTTAGAAAGAATTGGATGAGACAAGGCTATAGTTCAAAAGCAGTGATACATTCTGCCTTCATTGTCTTTGTAACAATATTTTAAAATTTCAATCCTGAACGACCTTTTTGATTTACAGTGGGTTAGATTACAAGTGGAGTGCTATTTAGTCCTCCCGCTAGAGATTACATTTTGCAAAATAGAGGTCTTTTACGTGTGTGTCGGTTAGTGCGCATATTAGAAATAGCACAACCTCATTAACTTCTTCTCCCCATAGAAGTCAATAGAAAGAAAAAACTAACACCTCTCGCTTGCGACGTTATGAATATTTCACATTTCATTTTGTAAATATTTCTATATAGAGCTACATATACCTATACCTGTATATGTAGATACATACAGTATATCTATTTTACATTAACATTAACATCTATACTATAATTGCGTTTGTAATGTCTGTCGCCATCTGCAGTTGCGCAGGCATCCTCAATGGAATGTTGGCAGCGCAAGGACAAAATAATTCACCTGGATGCAACGTAAGCTGCATCCCGGTGGATGCAGCAAAGGCAAACGGAGCATTACAAAAGCAACACCTAATCGCCCACATTAAAGTATTTTTTTAAAAAAAAATAACCGCCCGCATCAAGTATTAAAAAAAAAAACACCGTCCACACGAAATATAACAAAAAACTCCTCCACAAAGTATTAACTCCTAAACCGCAAAACCCCCGCATTGCAATAAACCTATTTACCCTATTAACCCCTAAACCATAAACCCTCTACATTGCAATAAACCTATTTAACTTATTAACCCCTAAACCGTGAAATCCCTACATCGCAATAAACCTATTTACCCTTTTAACCTATTTACCCTATTAACCCCTAAACCACAAAACCCCTACATCGCAATAAACCTATTTATCCTATTAACCCCTAAACCACAAGACCCTTACATCGCAATAAACCTATTTAACTTATTAACCATTTAAACCGCAAAACCCACAACGCAAATAACTATTTAAATAACTAAGTACAGTACACTAACCTAACACGCCCTAACCTAACAACCCCTAATCTAACACCCCTAACCTAACACCCCATTAAATAAACCCAAATTACCTGAACTAATACATTTTAAAGTTACAAAAAAAAAAAAAGCTAACATTACAGAAAATAAAAAAAATTAAATTACCAAATTTAACAAAATTTAAAAAAACAAAAAACCCTTAAAAAATCCTAAGTCTAACCCCCAGGTTGGTACTCACGGTTCCTGAAGTCTGGCAGAGAAGGTCCTGTTCCAGGCAGTGAAGTCTTTTTCCAAGTGCAACCTCTTCTTCTTCCAGGAACATCCTGCGCGGAGCGATGCTGAGGACTGAAGACCGCGGAGCTGAAGACCGGCGACCCTGGAACTGAAGACCGGAAACCGCGAAGCCATGGAGCATGGAGGATCCTCTTCGTACGATAGTGAATTCAAGGTATGCGATTAAAGATGGCGTCCCTTGAATTCCTATTGGCTGATTTTATTCTTCCAATTCAAATCAGCCAATAGGATGAAAGCTACTCAAATCCTATTGGCTATTTAAATTAGCCAATAGCATGAGAGCAAGTGAAATTCTATTGGTTGATTTGAATAGTCAATAAAATTTCACTTGCTCTCATGGATTTAACAGTAGCGCTAATATTTTTTAAACTCCGCTTGTAATCTAAGTTAGTATTGGATGTGGATCAGACATCTACTGTTAGAGTAGCAATATATTTAGGGCTTAATTACAGTGGTGCACTCATGCATGCATGCAGGAAATTTCTGAGCTGATTATACCTCTTAAATTTGACTCTGGGAATCATATAAAATATTTAAACTGTATTAATATATATATATATATATATATATATCCCACAGAAACAGAGACAAAACAGGATTTTTCCAAATCAAAGAGTCAAATTTATTATCGTTTCAGGGAATAAAACTCCCCTTCCTCAGAACATGTTTTGAGGAAGGGGAGTTGTATTCCCCGAAACGTCAATAAATTTGACTCTTTGATTTGGAAAAAGCCTGGTTTGTCTCTGTTTCTGTGGGAGCTATTATTACTACACGGAACAACCAGGTGGCTGACCCCAGGAGGGCGGATTCTCATTGGGACTGTTTATTATACATATACCTGACTATTTAATGAAATGCATAATATACATAGCACGATCAGCCTACATACTTCGGCTGCTTAATAATCACCTATTGATTCTGTGAGTGTGTATTGCTGTAACGGAGTTGCTGTGTGGGCATGCCGGATAATACTGTGGCAGGGGTGCCAAGTGTAGACTACATGTATTAATGACAATTTGACTCGCCAAATAGAAAGGAGTTATTTGTTGCTAAAAACACATTATTTACCTCTGACCCGTTGACATGTTTGTAAACCGCCAAAGCCTTCAACATGAGGAGCAGTGTTATGCCTGTGTATAACATTGCTCCTCATGTTGAAGGCTTAGGCGGTTTACAAACACACCAACGGATCAGAGGTAAATAATGTGTTTTTAGCAATGAATGACTCCTTTCTATTTGGCGAGTCAAATTGACATTAAAACATGTAGTCCACACTTTGTAACCCTGTCACAGTAATATCCGGCATGCCCACACAGCAACTCTGTTACAGCAATACACAGAATCAATGGGTGATTATTAAGCAGCCAAAGTATGTAGGCTGATCGTGCTATGTATATTATGCATTTCTTTAAATAGTAAGGTATGTGAATAATAGTGTCTGATATGACTATGAATTGTTATTGGTAGCACCATTGGTATGTATACTGCTACTTGTGAAACAACAAGAAGAAGATAGTGATACGACCTCGGTCCTTTAGTTAAACATATCCCAGTCTACAAACAGCGGCATCTTCTTACCAGTTAGATGGAATCAAATGCACTCTGCGGGTAAAGGTGAGTTCCAAGTCTGAATCCCTTCATGAGGAGGTGACACCACACTACAGCTCAATGAGGAGTGCATCTCACCATGTCTACCAGCCCTCCTCGCTACTGAAACCTTGTCTCACTCGATCCTCCGCTTGTATCTTACAGCTCACTCCATGGCCAACTCTTCTGGCAGCCATTGATGATGTCACAACCAATGTGAGATTCAACATGATATTAACATAAAATGCTAAATGTGATGGCAAGGAAAGCACCTTATTTATATGACACTAAAATAATCTATACATACATATATGGCGCATATAGAACAGTATAGTTATAATATATACATAGAAGTAAAGTGTTAATTCTGAACACAGATTCTCTTTTTCTTATTTACCATAGTTTTCCCCATTAAATAATGAGGACATATTTCCTTACTAATATCTACAAACTTTGAAATATATATATAGACCAGAGGGTTGAGATATCACTAAATGCGACTGCATGTTGATACTCCTCACCATAGTATAAACATAATAACCCTGCTACATGGACAAAAATGTAATATCAAAATCCTATGTTGCAAATTATATATATATATACTAGTCCTAAAGCCCGTTCACACGGGCCATTTTTTGCAGGGTACAGCAGTCCCACCCCTTGCGCTCTCTCCCTGCCCCTCTCTTTTGCTATCTCTCCCCCCTCTCTTTTGTGCTTTCTCTCCCCCTCTCTTTTGAGATCTCTCTCTCCCCCCCTCTCTTTTGCGCTCTCTCTCCCCCCTCTTTTGCGCTCTCTCTCCCCCCTCTTTTGCACTCTCTCTCTCCCCTCTCTTTTGAGCCCTCTCTCTCCCCCCTCTCTTTTGCGCTCTCTCTCTCCCCCCCTCTTTTGCGCTCTCTCTATACCCCCCTCTTTTGCGCTCTCTCTATCCCCCCCTCTTTTGCGCTCTCTCTCTCGCCCCCTCTTTTGCGCTCTCTCTCTCCCCCCTCTTTTGCGCTCTCTCCCCCCTCTTTTGCGCTCTTTCTCTCCCCCTCTCTTTTGCGTTCTCTCTCCCCCTCTCTTTTGTGCTCTCTCTCTCACCCGTCTCTTTTGCGCTCTCTCTCACCCCTCTCTTTTGCGCTCTCCCTCCTCTCTTTTGCGCTCTCTCTCTCCCCTCTCTCTCCCCTCTCTCTCTCCTCCTCCCCCCTCTCTCTCTCTCTCCTCCTCCCCCCCCTCTCTCTCTCTCCTCCCCCCGTCTCTCTCTCCTCCCCCCCTCTCTCTCCTTCCCCCCCTCTCTCTCTATCCTCCCCCCCTCCCTCTCTCTCCTCCCCCCCTCTCTCTCTCCTCCCCCCTCTCTCTCTCTCCTCCCCCCCCCCCTCTCTCTCTCTCTCTCCTCCCCCCTCCCCTCTCTCTCTCTCCCCCCCTCTCTCTCTCTCCTCCCCCCCTCTCTCTCCTCCCCCCCCCTCTCTCTCCTCCCCTCTCTCTCTCTCCTCCCCCTCTCTCTCTCCCCCCTCCCCTCTCTTTCTCTTCCCCCCTCTCTTTTGATCTCTCTGTCCCCTTTCTTTTGCTCTCCCTCCCCCTCTCTTTTGCTGTCTCTCTTGTGCTCTCTTTATCTCCCCTCTTGATCTCTCTCTCCCCTCTTGATCTCTCTCTCACCTTTCTTATCTTTTCCCTACCCCCTCTCTCCCCTCTTTTGAGCTGTTTTGAGCTCTCAGACTGCACAGCCTTTCATATATATATATATAAGAGAGAGAGAGAGAGTAGTAAATATGTATCAGCCTGTAACCATCTGTGTTACAGCAATCTTAGGCTAATGAGGTGCAATGTCTAGTAATGTCTCTAGGTTTATATGGAAAGCCTATTGCCAGTAATTAATCAGGTCGTAATAAGAATTAAGATCATATGGTGTTCTTCTCTTCAATTTAAATATCCAGAACATTTCCCTCTTATTCAGCATTTTTTTCTGTTGCCCCCTCTTTTTGGGGTATTGACTTGCTTTATGGCACATCACCTTAGTGAATCCACTTTTTTTATTGTGATGTACCGCAAAATGCTGAACAAGAGGTGTTGTGGACTTTCCTGCTCCTATGGTAGTAAAGTGCTCTCTGATTCTGGAGTTGATATCCTGTGTCGTAAGGCCTATATACTGTATGTCACACATATTGGATATTAATAAATAAATGACAAATATAGAGATACAATTTAGGCAGCTGGCAATTTTGAACACTTGCTTTGTCATGGAGGAAGATAAATGGTTGGTTACAACAACATGTTCACATGGCTTACATTTTGTACGCCCACACCTGATGTTGACGTAACCATGAACTGGATGGGGATGAAGATTTATAGCCTCTTTGTTTAAGTCGAACCTCTAAGTTGTCGGCCTCTTTTTGGTATACATCATATTCTGAGCAGTTACAGCGTGTACGGATAAACTGCCCTTTTGCTATTGCATGAGTCACATGTTTTGGGTGGCAGCTGTTTGCGTGGAGGAGCGTATTTCAGAGATTGGTTTACAGTAAATTTTGGAGATAATTTGACCATTCGCATTTCCTGATAGATTTACATCAAGATAATTGACCATATGTTTATGGTATTGATAAGTGAAAGTTAGGCCCATATAATTATCATTAAGGTAATCTACAATCTCAGTTGCTTCTTTCTAGCTGCCTGACCAAATAAACAGTAGATCATCAATGAATCTACCAAAATATTTTATATTTTGTCTATATTTAGCATCTCTACCAAAAATCAATTTTCTTTCCCAGCTGCTCATAAACAGTGCCTCTATTTTGCAAAGAAAAATATTGTTTAAATTCAAAAAAGTTACGGGTTAAAATAAAGGCTGTGACTCTAAGGATAAATTCCCTAAATGTAGGGGTAAAATCAGTATCATTGTGCAGTTTCTGATTGACGGCTTCCAGACCACAATCATGGGGTATGGACATGTACAGTGCTATAGCATCAATAGTCAGCGGGACAAAGTTATCACACCACTCTATTTTTTCTAGCACTTGTAGTACCTGCTTGGTGTCTCTCAGATATCTCGGCTGTCTGACTACCAATGGCTGTAGCATTCTTTACTGAAGATCTTGCTTGTACAAAACCTGACTGGTCGCTGTGTATTAATAAAGGTAGACATTTTTTTAGTCTATTAGCTAAAATTTTTGCCAGTAACTTATAGTCTTGGTTAAGTTATGAAATTGGTCTATATGATGTCACTTTAAGAGGATCTTTCCCTGCTTTTGGAATAACAATTATGCAAGCTGTTGTAAATTCTTGTGAGGGCTGAATTACTCCTGTCAAATATAAGTTAAACAAATAATTCTGCCAGAATTTTAGAAACTTGTGTTTTAAGTATTTTATACCATTCTACCGGTAGACCATCTGGTCCTGGTGACTTTCCTATTTTTAGTTCACCTAAGGTTTTACTAATTTCTTCTATCGAGATTTCTGCATTTAAATCCTCCTGTTGATCCTGTGTAATTTCTGGGAGGGAGACTGAGTCCAGAAACTCTTTACCCTCTTTTTTAATATTGGTAGATTTTTCTGATGTATATAATTCTTCATAATATTTACAGAACTCTTTTACAATATCCTTAGAATTTGTCATAGTTTCCCTCTCTGACTCTATTTGTAAAATTTGCTTCTAAGATTTACGATTTTTAACTAAATTAGCTATTTACCTGCTTTATTGCCCTGTCTATAGAGTTTACCTTGCATTTTTTTTTATCTCTCCAGTTACTTGCTGGGTTAAATGAGTATTTATTTCCTTTTTTTTTCCAAATATTTTTTAAAATTAGTATAAGACCGATTATCCAAATATTTTGTATACGCTACTCCTAGTATAATTAGCTACAAAAGCAATAATATGGCCTCTAATGACAGCTTTTCCTGTTTCCCATATTGTCTGAGTGTTACATTCATATCCTTTATTGTTCTCAAGAAACTCTTCTCATTTTTCTCTTAAAAACTCTTCAAATTTTTTTGAGCCATATTGAATTTTCGGAAAAATAAATCTCCGTGTTTGTTTACCTTTGTGTGGTCCGAGATTATAATTTCTCCTATTCTTACTTCTAACATGTATTGCTCTAAGTCTCTTGAAATGAAAAATAAATCTATCCTAGAAAATGATCTATGTTTTTTAGACATGCATGTGTATTCATGTCCTATCGGATTTTTATATCTCCACGCATCTAACACATCTAATGTTTCCATCAGCAATAGACGATTTTTTTTATCAAATTTACCTCTTTTATATTTATTTCCATTTTGTGTCTCCTTTCTTTTATTTAATCTATCAATTTTAAAATTGGGAGTTATTATAGTCACCACCTATGATCATTTTTGTACCACTAAATGTATTTAAAACTTCAATCAAGGATTCCCAGAAAGCTCTGCTAGACTCATTAGGTCCATATATACTGCACAACGTTAAAACTTCTTTATTTGCTTCAATTTGCACAATGAGATATCGGCCTTCGGGGTCACAAATTTCCTTTTTTATTTGATATTCTAATTTTTATTAAAAAGTATCGCTATACCTCTGCTGTTTTTTTTATAGGATGAGAATATAATTTCCTTCACCCATTCTCATTTTAATTTCAGATGTTCTTTGTCCAATAGGTGTGTTTCTTGTAGAAAGATTAAATCAGAAAAAAGCATTTTTTTAGATGATGAAAAATGTTTTTCCTTTTAATGGGGGAATTTATACCCCCCACATTCCATGATGTAATATTTAACATTTCAGTATGAGTAGACTCTAGCCTAAAAAAAAAAAAAAGGGAAGGTGGAGAGTGTGGAAGGGTATATGAAAAAACAAAACAAAAAAAAAAAAAACCTTAATTTTCAATCTATACTATGAGTATATATTACTGTGCCTTGGTGAGAGACTGTTTACCACCAATTTCAATATGTATTAAATAACTTGTGATACACCCTCGATATCAATATCATTAATTTCTAATTTCCTATAGACTTTACATATTTCCATTTTACTATATTTTCAACTCTACTCTTCTTAACCGTGAAAAAAAACAAAAAACGTAACTCTTATAGTAGTGATAAGATAAGTGAATTATGTAGCTGATTAGCATAGTCTCTTTAAAGGGACAGTATACACTCATTTTCATATAACTGCATGTAATAGACACTACTATAAAGAATAAGATGCACAGATACTGATATAAAAATCCAATATAAAACTGTTTAAAAACTTACTTAGAAGCTCTCAGTTTAGCTCTGTTGAAAAGGTAGCTGGAAAGCCCACTGCAAGTGGGAAATAAGACACCCCCTCCCCTCCCCCTTCTTTTGCATATGAAAAGACTTTTTACACAAACAGGAGCAAGCTGGAGAAGGTAGCTGACAGTATTCACATAAAACTTTGGGGCTTGGTTAGGAGTCTGAAAATCAGAGCAATGTTATTTAAACATAAGCAAAACTATACATTTATTTTTAAAAAAACCTTTATGGGCTATATAAATAAATCATCTACAAAACATTTATGCAAAGAAAAAATGAGTGTATAATGTCCCTTTAATACAAGCTACCTAATAATATTCTTAGTGTGACAAGGAATCTTAGTGTCTACATTCCATATCCCTCTCTGTCTCCCCCCCCGCTTTTTAAGTCTAGTCTACCTGTATTCCTTACAGTTTATTGAATTTAAAGAAGCTGTGTGCCTCTTCTTTATTCTGTAACACTTTTGTCCCATCCTGTAAAATAACTTTAACTTTGGCTGGAAATATAACAAAGCTCTATACCCCTTATTATTTAATTAAATCCATAAAGGTATTAATTCCTTCCTCATCCTGACTGTTTCTGTTGCGAAATCCTGATACATTGAGATTTTTTGCCCTTGATATAATACATTGTTCAATTGTTTAAATGCTCTAAAAATAGTAGTTTTGTCTTTAAAGCTTACATATTTTACAATCAACGGTCTAGGTTGATCTCTGTATATTTTCATGTTTATTCTGTGTACTCTCTCAACTTCGAAGCTGCCCTTTTCTGCCTTAAGACCCAACATCCCAGGTAGATGGGAGTCAAAAAATCCTTCCAGTTCTGTTGTCTTTACTGATTCTGGGATTCCTAATACTCTGAGGTTTTTTTCTCCTTGATCTATTTTTCATGTCTTCTACTTTAAGTAAAAGACTGCTATTTTGTTGTTCTAATATATTTATTCTGTCAAGCATATTTATTTGGGAATCTTCTAAATCTGAAATCCTTTGTTCGGCTTCTCCAAATCTTTGTTGAAATTTTTTAATTTATAATGATACCGTCTGTATGTCTTTCTGAACTTCCCTTTGAACCTCTTCTATTTTAGGGATCAGTATCTGTGTAATTTGAGTAATCATACTGAAATTTTCTTTGTCTGTTGAACCTTCTAGTCCTATCTGAGGCAGTTCAACTGATCTATCTATTGATTTTCTTGTACTCTTTTCCCCTAGTTTCCCAGCTGTTCTTATAGTCAGGTTGTTGTTGTTCTGTAGTTGGTTCAGTGCTACATGTTCATCCCTACTGAGATTGTGTTTGATTGTTGTTGTTGTCTCTTAATTTTTGCAAATCATTTTCTAATCTTTTAAAGAATATTTCGAGATACTGCCCCCTGCTGTGTATGGGGTAAAATTCTGATTTCTTTTTAAAAGTGTGACCAATCTTATTAGATGTCTCCATGGTATTCCCCTCACTATAACGACTCTCCATAGCAACAACATCAACTGCTTCATTTGGAATAAGCAGGCAAGAAGCAGATACAGGCAAATACAGAATACAAATCAGCAAGGTTTTCAACCAAAATATAAAAACGAGCACAGATACAAGAAAAATAACAACAAAAAGGTTACATTTAGTGAAACTGATATGTCATCAGATGACACTGCCAGTATGAGTGGGGAAGAAAGCTACACAAAAGATAAAACCAATATTCTTAAAGACACAGCTACTGCTCCAGATCAGGGCCAGGTAGTGAAACCAAAAGAGCTATCTAATCTTGGGAACAAAGGAACTATAAATATTAGATCCAATGACGAACAGATAGATCTAAATCAGGTTTTCCCCCCACTCACACCAGTGGAAACAGGGGGGTGGGTATATCAAGCCCCTCCAAGAGAGGTACCAATTGAGAGGGAATCGACCACAAACAAAATACAAGTAATTAATGGAGTATTACATTTGTCAGATATACCGCTAAGTGATACACAATACAGAGTTTTGAGCTATGGTCTCAACTTTTCTCCCACCACAGGATTTAATCTGTTTCAGACCATGCTGGAAGTCAACAGATTCATCCGAAACATAACCTTACGGAAGCATTTTCAAGGCTCCAATAGTAATCTAGATTTACTGATACAAGATGGAGATGAGTCTGTTGTGACATTGATCAGGGATGACTTGACCTTTTCTGAAACAGTTGATGTTGTTGCTAGGGAGAGTCTTTATAGTGAGGGGAATATCATGGAGACATCTAATAAGATTGGTCACACTTTAAAAAATAAATCAGAATTTTACCCTATGCACAGTAGTGGGCAGTATCTCGAAATATTATTTAAAAGAGTAGAAAATTATTTGCAAAAATTAAAAGAGACAACAACAACAACCAAACACAATCTCACCAGGGATGAACCTGTAGCACTGACCCAACTACAGAACAACAACGACCTGACTATAAGAACAGCTGACAAGGGGGGGTACCAGAGTTGTTCAAAACAGAAGCAGTTAAAGAAGCATTATGCCAATTGCCAAATCCAGAGGATTATCAAATATTAGACAGAAATCCCACTATGACTTACAAAAAAGAACTACATGATCTTTTGGATGATGGAGTAGAAAATGGTTTTATAAATCCAGATACCTTTTCTTTTCTAATGGTGGATTATCCACGAATACCTATCTACTACAATCTTCCAAAAGTCCATAAGTTCTTAGATAACATTTAAGGACGTCCTATCATAAGTGGGATAGAATCCCTTCTGGAACCCCTATCACAGTGGCTTGATTCACTGCTACAGCCATTGGTAGTCAGACAGCCAAGTTATCTGAGAGACACCAAGCATGAACTACAAGTGCTAGAAAAAAATCAAGTTTTGTGATAACTTTGTCTGGCTGACTATTGATGCTGTAGCACTGTACACGTCCATACCCCATGATTGTGGTCTGGAAACCGTCAGTCAGATACTGTGCAATGATACTGATTTTACCCCTACGTTTCTTTTAACCCATAACTTTTTTGAATTCGAACAGACATTTTATTTGCAGAAGAGAGGCACTGCCATGGGTGCAAAATGTGTGCCCTCTTTTGCAAATTTGTTTATGAGCAGCTGGAAAAGAAAATATATTTTTGGTGGAGATGCTAAATATAGACAAAATATAAAATATTTTGGTAGATTCAATGATGATCTACTGTTTATTTGGTCAGGCAACAAGAAAGAAGCAACTGAATTCATAGATTACCTTAATGATAATTATATGGGCCTAACTTTCACTTATCAATACCATAAACATATGGTCAATTATCTTGACGTAAAGCTATCAGGAAATGCGAATGGTCAAATTATCTCCAAAATTTACTGTAAACCAATCTCTGGTAATATGCTCCTCCACGCAAACAGCTGCCACCCAAAATACGTGCCTTGATTCAAAAGCAAAAGGGCAGTTTATCCATACACGCCATAACTTCTCAGAATATGATGTATACCAAAAAGAGGCCAACAACTTAGAGGTTAGACTTAAACAAAGAGGCTATAGATATAGTGACATAAAAAGGCTAGAAAGGCTGATGACTATATGGATAGAACCTCTCTTCCAAGTGAGAAAAGATGAGCAGCCGCGTAGCCAATTTAAAGGTATTAACTTCATTACAGACCACAGTAAAAACTATACAAAGGTATGCAAAATTGTCAGAAAACACTTTTGGAATGTTCAGGTGTGGGTGTACAAAATGTAAGCCATGTGAACATGTTATTGTAACCAACCATTTATCTTCCTCCACGACAAAGCAAGTGTTCAAAATTGATAGCTGCCTAAATTGTAACGCTACATTTGTCATTTATTTAATAATATGCAATCTGTGTGACATACAGTATATAGGCCTTACGACACGGGATATCAACTCCAGAATCAGAGAGCACCTATCTACCATAGGAGCAGGAAAGTCCACAACCCCTCTTGTTCAGCATTTTGTGGTACATCATAATAAAAAAGTGGAATCACTAAGGTGGTGTGCCATAGAGCAAGTCAATACCCCAAAAAGAGGGGGCAAAAGACAAAAAATGCTAAACAAATATGGGACATTAAACCCATATTTTATTTTTCAAGATTCAGAAAGAACATGAAATTTTAAACAACTTTCTAATTTACTTCTATTATCTAATATGCTTAATTCTCTTGATATCCTTTGCTGAAAAGCATATCTAGATAGGCTCAGTAGCTGCTGATTGGTGGCTGCACATAGATGCCTCGTGTGATTGGCTCACCCATGTGCATTGCTATTTCTTCAACAAAGGATATCTGAAAAATGAAGCAAATTAGATAATAGAAGTAAATTGGAAAGTTGTTTAAAATTGTATTCTCTATCTGAATCATGAAATAATTTTTTGGGTTTAATGTCCCTTTAATATCACTTTATCACACCACCTTCTTCTTCTTTGTGTATATCTCCAGATTTTGTATATGGACAATTAAAGTCAAGTTTTATTTACATGGAACGTCTGAGCTTACCCTCTTTTACTGCTACTTATGTACATATGGGGGCCTATCTATCAAGCAGCTCTCATAAAGTACTAAAATTTCAAGCAGTGCTTTGTATTAACTCTCTACTTGTAATATGGCAAGTTTATATCGCTCTTTTATCTACCTATTAAAAGTATCGGGCATGCTAAAATAGCTTCCGCTAAGTTAATATGCTTTTGTTTACATTTTTAACCATTCCTGTGTTATACACGATTGTTTGTTACTCTTTACACAAGACCAAGTGCAACATAGCGAACTCTGTGCTATCAACTACTTTTCACTTAATCTAGCCCTAATTATCTTCAGGAATTTTGTAGTGTCTGGGTTACTGCTATGCAAAGATTCATGGCAAGAAGGAAATCCAGCTCTTTTATGTATGTGTTTTGTTAAGAATTAAAAAGAGAGATGTGCAAAATATCTAGTGCTTTAAGAACGACTGCATCTTTAAACTCTTTAACACACGAGTGCTCAGGTCTAATTTCAATTAAACAACATTAGGCATTTTGAAATTATGATTAATTCATGCAAAGTGTCAACAGATTCATTTCTGTAATTTGATTTCTCCTTATTTTGCATGATTAGCAAATATTAAACAGGTGCTACAAATTTGCATTTTTGGGGCCCCGCAACTGTCTGTGTGATTAACTCAAAGACGTATTTGCGTACACATCTATCTTTCATTAATTCAATTCCAAACCATTAAGCAAGTGACCTATTAAATAGGGGATAAACATAGCTTATTTTAAACAATTACAAGAAAGATCAATGCTTTTTATTGATGGTTATTGTCAGTTTAATTAGGTGAACGTGGACCCAAGGCTATTTGGCTGTTTGGGTACCAGTGTCATGCAGATCACTTGGCATCTGCTCAGCAAAGGCATTCAGCAAACCATATAAAAAACATTCAGGCATAAAAAGCCTAAGAAGGATGCAGATCGGATTTAATCTCTCTCTTAGCTGTTGATTATTCCCTTCGGACCTGGCATTGGTTGTGCACATAAATGTGTTTAGACTGCATAATGTATTCTTCACTTGCTATGAATGCCTGGCAGCTTAAATTATCCAATTTATGATACAGTTTGCAATATGTGTTCTTCATTCGTCTGAAATGGACTGATAGACACCGTGACAGATATCACTAAGAGCAGATACCAAAACTAGTGAATTGTTAAATAGAAACATATGGAGATATTTATATAAAGATATTGATTAAATATCTTAATAAGCACATGAGCTTGATATTTTAACCATAAATATTATATTACACTATATGACATACAACACCTTATTGGGATTCATATTTTAATAAAGAAAGATCAAAGCAAAGTTACTATGATCTCTTAGAGACATTACAAGTAGGTTTGTGCATTCTTTTCACATTCGTAATAAAACACGGATGTTCGTTTGTTTCATTTTCATGAAACAAATGTCTGAACTAATGCATCAACTAAATTTAAAGAAAACAAAGAAATGCTGACAAAATTCATCAGTATTTATTCCATTCTTTAACCCTTTGAGTGCTAATGACGGCTCTGAGCCGTCACAGAGTTTCCCACTCTGGTGCTAATGACAGCTAAGAGCCGTGCCTGTAGAGTGACGGCATCCTGGGGCTTCCCGTTTTGCGTGGTGATGTCACGCACAATAACGTGATGACATCACTGCACAACTTTATTTATAATGAGTTTCAACAATAGAGTATAGGCTCTCTAGAGACCGTAACCTTAACTGTCCAGCTCAAGAGGACCAAGGTGGAAACAGTCCATTGCAGTGCAATTGCAAAGTGGAATAGCCAGTAATCCAAAGTCCATCAGAGCAGACCATCTCTCACCTGATCCGCCTCTAGGGTTCTCCCTAGAGCGAAGAACATCTCACTCCTCTGTCTGCACATAAGGAGACAGAAGAAGAGGGCAAAAAGGGGAAAGAGAGCTGAACGCCCAGTGTCAATGTACTTCTTCCTGCGTATCTTTGTCTAAGTATGATTGCAGTTTCTTAGGAGTACCAAAGTATTTAGGGCCAGTAGATGTCTGCAGCCTTAACTTCGTTGGGTACAGTAATGTGGCCTTTTTCCCCTCTTTATGTAACCTAGAGCACAATGGGGCAAAGTCCCTGCGCAGCTTGGACACTTCAGCTGAGAAGTCCTGAAAAATTAGCAGTTGCTTTCCTTCAAACTGTAGATTTACAGCATGGGCCCGGTATGCTCTCAGCAGAGCAAGTTTTTCCTAATAATTAAGGCATTTGAAAATTACCTGCCGTGGGCGAGAGTTCAAGGTTTCAAGACCCTTATCCGGACCCAGGCGATGTGCACGTTTCACGTCCAAGGGCAGGTGATCTGCGTTCATCTTTAGTAACTTAGGCAAAGTAAGAGCAGTGAATTCCAGCAGATCCTTACTTTTTATCATTTCCGGGACCCCCACTACCCGAAGGTTATTCCTGCAACTTCGATTCTCGAGGTTGTCTACATTCTGAAGTTGTCTTACTGAGGCAGATGTAGACGTTTGCATATCCTCCACATCAGATATGCGCTGTTCAGCGTGAGTGAGCCTAGTTGAAAATTGGCGCACTTCACTAGTGAGTGTGTCGACTCCCGCCTAAAGGGTCTCCATTTTGGGTAAGAAAAAGGATTTAAGCTCTTGAAGTAAGGCTGATGAGTCTGTCGTGATGACATGTGAGGATCTAGGGGAGGGTGGAGAGTCCGCATGCTGGTCTGTTGCTGGCCGCTTCTTCTCTGAATGCTTGCCTCTGGAAGTCATTATTTCCGCCGCCGTGCTGGTAGTAGGCGCAAAATAATGATCAAGCTTCATACAAACAGTGCACTGGGGGTTTCACAGCTTTATTGATGCTTGCTTGTTGGAACTATAAGTGTCCCCTAGGTGATAATGCAGGACAGCAATACGTTGGTTGTAGGGATACGCTCAGGTAAATGATGACAGAGAATGTTTACTATGAAGAAGAGAAACAGTAGGCACCCCACACAATGTTGTACAGATAGAAATAGTCCACACAAACGTGTTGCAAACGGTAAATACCAATCCAAGGAAATGAAAATAGTCTGGAGACTGAGCAGTGTGGTTCATTAAGTGAGCATAACAAATCAGTGACAAAAATAAAGGCAATGATCTTTTACTCTGGAACTTATCTCCTCCCTCTGCCTCCTGAAAGTTTTACAGCAGGCTAGTAGTCCAGTCAGAGTAATAAAGGTGATGCTGTTCTGTGTCTAACTGGCTTTGCTGAGAAATATGTCTCCCAAGGTCTGTTCAGAGGGGGGAATACTGTAGCGGGCTCCCACGTGGCAGATGTTATATACAGCCCTTTGATAATATGACAAGCGCTCCAAGCAGTTTTCAGTCTCTAACAGAGAAAGAGCCAGGCACACACCCTAAACGTTTCCCCAATTCAGCTGTAACAACAGTAGCAGTAATGGTGTCTGTGGTAGCGCGCCTCTCCGTGTTCCCTGAGCTAAGCAAACCCACCCTGCTCACTCCCAACTCAGGCACAGCACCGCTTTTAAGTTTCCCCCTTATCAAAGGGCACTGGTTTATAACTTTGGCTTTCTCACCCTCTCCGCTCCGCAGGAGTACGGGGTTGTGCCCTCCGGTGTCCTCGGTTTGCCTGGCGTGGATGCTGAGATGGGGAGGCCGCAATCCAAGATGGCGCTTGTACTCTGCGCTTTGTTGCGCACTTCTGTCGTTCTGGGGGCAAGGGTGATGGATTGGCCCTTCACACGGCTTCGACAGTTAGGGTGCCTAGCAAGAGTGTCCCAACAAGGCTGTTGTGTGTGGGAATCGGGCTGGCAGCGAACTTTTTAGGTGTTTTAGAGAGCTGGATATGCGGAGCTCTTTTCGTCCGCCGCCAGTCCGTTGCTCCGCCCACCGGAAGTCCCCGCACAACTTTATTTATACTTAACACTGTTAAGTATAGGAGCAGGGGAATGCTGCTTAGAAGCCTGTATCTCAGGCATCTAAGCAGCTACAGACCCCCAATACCCACCATTGGAAAGGTAATCGCCTAACCTTTTGGAGGTCTGTGAAAAAATAAAAACATTGTTAAAAACAAAATTGTTCAAAAAATAAAAACAACATTAAAAAATCTTAGCACCCAGGTGGGAAAGTGCTTAGCACTCAAAGGGTTAAATTACCTTTTGGAGTTAAATACTTACCTCTAACACACTGGAGATCGGCACTAATCCCGACACTTATGCACAGGCAGCTTAGCGTGGCAGATCCTAGAGCCTGTGCTAAAGGAGAAGGTCCTTTATCGCACAGCTTGGGATCCGCTAAGCTAAGCTGCCTATTAGTACAGCCCTGTGGTCTGTGAAGAAGGGTCAGCATTAGCGTGGCTCTCCAGCACCTTAGCGGTAAGTGAACTTTTTCACCTGTAGCAAAAGAATATTTACACTTGTTTAATGAAAAAATCTAAATGTTCCTCGAATATTCTGTATTCGTTTAGTTTTAATACCGAATAGTGCAGCAGACGAATATTTGGTAAACAATTTTTCTGAATATTTGCTCAGAAAGATTTTGGATGAACTGAATTTTGTGTGCACAGCCTTTTAATAGCACACTTTCTGAGGCACCCCCTCCTACATAGTATGTGCAAGAGTTCACAGAATATAGCTATGTGAGTTTGTGATTGGCTGTTGATTGTCACATGACACAATGGGACAGAGAAATGAAAGAAAATGTGTGAGAAATATCTACTGTTTGTTTGAAAGTCAAAGTAAGTGTTGTTGTATGTATTTTATTAAAGTGATGGTAAACTTGACGTTTTAAAATCAGGTCTGGAATCATTTAGCCACCAATCAGCAAGAGCTACTCAGGTGCTGAACCAAAAATGGGCCTTCTCCTAACCTTAGATTCCTGCTTTTGAAATAAAGATAGCAAGAGAATAAAGAACAACTGATAATAGGAGTAAATTAGAAATGTGCTTAAAATTGCATGGTCTGTCTGAATCATGAAAGAAAGAAAAAAATAGATTTAGTTATCCCTTTAAGCTTTTTAGCACATCCTAAAATCGTTTCTGATACACTGTAAAATATTACTTATATTCTGGACCTGATTTTAAAACATGTCAAGTTTATCATCACTTTAGACATTTGTTGATTATAAAATTCTACTGTAATTAAAGGGACAGTCTACTCCAGAATTCTTATTGTTTGAAAAGATAAATAATCCCTTTATTACCCATTCCCCAGTTTTGCATAACCAACACAGTTATATTAATATAGTTTTTACCTCTGTAATTACCTTTTATCTAAGCCTCTGCAGGCTGCCCCCTTATTTCAGTTCTTTTGACAGTATTGCATTTTATCCAATCAATGTTGACTCCTAGGTAACTCCATGGAAGTGAGCACAATGCTATCTATACGGCACACATGAACTAGCGCTGTCTAGTTGTAAAAAACTGTCAAAATGCACTTAGATAAGAGGCGGCCTTCAAAGGGTAAGAAATTAACATATGAGCCTACCTAGGTTTAGCTTTCAACAAAGAATATCAAGAGCACAAAGCAAATTTGATGATAAAAGTACATTGGAAAGTTGTGTGGCCTGTCTGAATCATGAAAGTTTAATTTTGAATAGACTGTTCATTTAAGTTTCAAGTTTACAATAACATGATGCTAAAACCAGGAATCTGGCATTCATGTAAGATCAGAAGCCTCATTAAAAGTCACATACATAATCATATACATTAGACAAAAGGATGTTTAAATGTTACCTGATATGATTAAATATATGTTCCGCTAACTAAAACAAACCTACAGGGACAGCATAACTGCAGGGAGACAAGAAGGTCATTATATTTGACAGCTAATTTCAGATAATAACTACACACCTGTTATAATTCCAGACACCAAGTTCATAGCCAGCAAGCATCATATTGATTAGTGACTACTGACTAGCAATGTTTTCTGCATCATTACTGTATCAGAGACATACAAATTGGCCATGTTAGAGGAGCAATATATTATTCACCCAATCAGAACATCTCAAGATAGCAAGGGAAAACTGAAGCTCAGCACTTGCTTTTCATGTAAAATTTACAAAATATGACAAAATAAAATGAGGTGCCTTTTCACTGTTAAATATGTAAAAAATATTCATAATCATTTTGCTTATCTTTTTCATTGTAAATATTAAAGAAATTTGTACTTTTCATCTGCCTCAATCCTATTTTATCATTACTAGAAAATGTGTCTAGCATAATTTATAGATTACAATGATTTAAATGTATTTTTTAAATGTGTTTGAAATACCTCAATGTTATGTTTATATATATATGTGTGTGTGTGTGTGTAATTATATATATATATATATATGTGTGTGTGTGTGTGTGTAATTATATATATGTGTGTGTGTGTGTGTGTAATTATATATATATATATGTGTGTGTGTGTGTGTGTAATTATATATATATATGTGTGTGTGTGTGTGTGTGTGTAATTATATATATATATATGTGTGTGTGTGTGTGTAATTATATATATATATGTGTGTGTGTGTGTGTGTGTGTAATTATATATATATATATATGTGTGTGTGTGTAATTATATATATATATATGTGTGTGTGTGTGTGTAATTATATATATATATATATATATGTGTGTGTGTGTGTGTGTGTGTGTGTAATTATATATATATATGTGTGTGTGTGTGTGTGTGTGTGTGTGTGTGTGTGTAATTATATATATATATATATGTGTGTGTGTGTAATTATATATATATGTGTGTGTGTGTGTGTGTGTGTGTAATTATATATATATATGTGTGTGTGTGTGTAATTATATATATATATATGTGTGTGTGTGTGTGTGTGTGTGTAATTATATATATATGTGTGTGTGTGTGTGTGTAATTATATATATATATGTGTGTGTGTGTAATTTTATATATATAGATTACTTTTAATCTTAGGTGAGAGCTTGCAAGTGAGTGCTGAACTTTCTCTGTGTGTTGTATTAATTTATTTTGTAATTTTCCCTATGAGCCTTGCACCCAGACTGTTCTGGGGTTAACTGCCTGAGACTCTGGGGACAGCACAGCCTCCTGAGAGTGCTATTGGGTTGAGCATGTTGCAGGGTTATAGGATGTCAAAACCACAAGTTAAAATGACAATATGACAAGTGATTAAGACAGGAATACGAGGGGGTAATATCGAGCAATTATTATTACAATCTGAGAGCTGTTGGATTTTCTGGTTGAACTTTATGACCCCTAATGGTAAGAATGGAAATAATAGCTTTGGAGCTTTCCTATAAATGGTACTGTCATCACGGATTATCTTTTAGTTATTCACAAAAACTTACCACTATTAGGGCAACTTGGTTTAATGTTTTTTAACGTAAACAGCAATCAGAAATCTATCTGCTACTGAAGAGCTCTAATAGGAATGAAACAGGTTGTCTAGCAGTTGTTTCTGTATTTGCAGCATATACTGTATTAAGTGATTGCTGTGTTAAACCAGTATTTGAAGTAAAAAGTCAGAGATTTTGCATATTGTCAGGAGATGCAGGACACAGCAAAGAGGGAACAACACTATTTTATTGAAGAGCATGGAAATATACATCTGGTAGCATTGATCTTACTTAGTAACTGCGACATAGACAAATGGACCTAAGCCCCGCCCCCATCCGGTGACATCACTTCCCACTCTCATCGCACATAACTTACCCAGAATCCTTTTGTGAATTGGTAACAATGTATATGGAGTTTTACTGGGGAAAAGCAAGTGGGGGTACTTGCATAAATGAGATAATTACCTATGCAATTTTTTTTATTGTTTTAATTATGAGACACTGACGATTTTAATTTCAAACTTTTATCTCTACCATAAGAATTTTGATTTAACCCTAAACTAAGCAGCAATCAGAAATCTATCTGCTACTGAAGAGTTCTAATAAGAACGAAACAGGCTGTCTAGCAGTGATTTCTGTATTTGCTGCATTTATCCTATTAAGGGATTGCTGTGTTAAAACAGTATTGTCTAGATTTAGAGTTCTGCATTAGCCATCAAAACCAGTGTTAAGGGGTCCTAACGCTGGTTTTTACCACCCGCTGGTATTTAGAGTCAGTCAGGAAAGGGTCTAAAGCTCACTTTCCATCCGCGACTTTTCCATACTGCAGATCCCCTTACGCCAATTGCGTATCCTATCTTTTCAATGGGATCTTCCTAACGCCAGTATTTAGAGTCTTGGCTGAAGTGAGCGTTAGAACTCTACCGACAAGACTCCAGTCGCAGAAAAAAGTCAGGAGTTAAGAGCTTTATGGGCTAACGCCGGTTTATAAAGCTCTTAACTACTGTGCTCTAAAGTACACTAACACCCATAAACTACCTATGTACCTCTAAACCGAGGCCTCCCCACATCGCCGCCACTATAATACATTTTTTTAACCCCTAATCTGCCGACCGCACACCGCCGCCACTTACATTATCCCTATGTACCCCTAATCTGCTGCCCCTAACATCGCCGACACCTACATAATAATTATTAACCCCTAATCTGCCCCCCCAACGTCGCCGCTACCTTACCTACACTTATTAACTCCTAATCTGCCGACCGGACCTCGCCGCCACTATAATAAATGTATTAACCCCTAAACCGCCGCACTCCCACCTCGCAAACTCTATAATAAATTTTATTAACCCCTAATCTGCCCTCCCTAACATCGCCGCCACCTAACTTTAAGTATTGACCCCTAATCTGCCGACCAGACCTCACCGCTACTCTAATAAATGTATTAACCCCTAAAGCTAAATCTAACCCTAACACCCCCCTAAAATAAATATAATTTAAATCTAACTAAATAAATTATTTATTATTAAATAAATTAATCCTATTTAAAGCTAAATACTTACCTGTAAAATAAACCCTAATATAGCTAAAATATAACTAATAATTACATTGTAGCTATTTTAGGATTTATATTTATTTTACAGGCAAATTTGTATTTATTTTAACTAGGTACAATAGCTATTAAATAGTTATTAACTATTTAATAGCTACCTAGTTAAAATAATTACAAAATTACCTGTAAAATAAATCCTAACCTAAGTTACAATTAAACATAACACTAAACTATCAATACATTAATTAAATAAACTACCTACAATTACCTACAATTAAATCAACTAAACTAATTTACAAAAAAAAAAACACTAAATTACAAAAAATAAAAAAAGATTACAAGAATTTTAAACTAATTACACCTACTCTAAGCCCCCTAAAAAAATAACAAAGCCCCCCAAAATAAAAAATGCCCTACCCTATTCTAAAATAAAAAGTTAACAACTCTATTACCTTACCAGCCCTTAAAAGGGCCTTTGCGGGGCATGCCCCAAAGATATCAGCTCTTTTGCCTGAAAAAAAACATACAATACCCCCCCAACATTACAACCCACCACCCACATACCCCTAATCTAACCCACCCAAACCGCCCTTAAAAAACCTAACACTAAGCCCCTGAAGATCTCCCTACCTTGTATTCACCCAGCCGGATATCACCGATCCGTCCAGAAGAGGGTCCGAAGTCTTCATCCTATCCGGCAAGAAGAGGTCCAGAAGAGGGTCCGAAGTCTTCATCCTATCCGGCAAGAAGAGGTCCTCCAGAGGGTCCAAAGTCTTCATCCAGGCGGCATCTTCTATCTTCTTCCATCCGGAGCGGGTCCATCTTGAAGCAGACGTCGCGGAGCCATCCTTCCTCACCGACGTCCTAAGTCTGAATGAAGGTTCCTTTAAATGACGTCATCCAAGATGGCGTCCCTAGAATTCCGATTGGCTGATAGGATTCTATCAGGTAATCGGAATTAAGGTAGGAAAAATCTGATTGGCTGATTGAATCAGCCAATCAGATTCAAGTTCAATCCGATTGACTGATCCAATCAGCCAATCAGATTGAGCTCGCATTCTATTGGCTGATCGGAACAGCCAATAGAATGCGAGCTCAATCTGATTGGCTGATCCAATCAGCCAATCGGATTGAACTTTAATCTGATTGTCTGATTCAATCAGCCAATCAGATTTTTCCTACCTTAATTCCGATTGGCTGATAGAATCCTATCCATTTAAAGGAACCTTCATTCGGACTTAGGACGCGTCGGCTGCTTCAAGATGGACCCGCTCCGCTCCGGATGGAAGAAGATAGAAGATGCCGCCTGGATGAAGACTTTGGACCCTCTGGAGGACCTCTTCTTGCCGGATAGGATGAAGACTTCAGACCCTCTACTGGACCTCTTCTTCCCGGATAGGATGAAGACTTCGGACCCTCTTCTGGACGGATCGGTGATACCCGGCTGGGTGAATACAAGGTAAGGAGATCTTCAGGGGCTTAGTGTTAGGATTTTAAGGGGGGTTTGGGTGGGTTAGATTAGGGGTATGTGGGTGGTGGGTTGTAATGTTGGGGGGGTATTGTATGTTTTTTTCAGGCAAAAGAGCTGATTTCTTTGGGGCATGCCCCGCAAAAGGCCCTTTTAAGGGCTGGTAGGGTAATAGAGCTGTTAAATTTTATTTTAGAATAGGGTAGGGCATTTTTTTATTTTGGGGGGCTTTGTTATTTTTTTAGGGGGCTTAGAGTAGGTGTAATTAGTTTAAAATTCTTGGAATCTTTTTTTATTTTTTGTAATTTAGTTGTTTTTTTTTTTGCAATTTAGTGTTTGTTTGTTTTTGTAATTTAGTTTAGTTGATTTAATTGTAGGTAATTGTAGGTAGTTTATTTAATTAATTTATTGATAGTGTAGTGTTAGGTTTAATTGTAACTTAGGTTAGGATTTATTTTACAGGTAATTTTGTAATTATTTTAACTAGGTAGCTATTAAATAGTCAATAACTATTTAATAGCTATTGTACCTAGTTAAAATAAATACAAAGTTGCCTGTAAAATAAATATAAATCCTAAAATAGCTACAATATAATTATTCGTTATATTGTAGCTATATTAGGGTTTATTTTACAGGTAAGTATTTAGCTTTAAATAGGATTAATTTATTTAATAAGAATTAATTTTTTTAGTTTTTAAAATTATATTTAACTTAGGGGGGTGTTAGGGTTAGGGTTAGACTTAGCTTTAGGGGTTAATATATTTATTATAGTAGCGGTGAGGTCCGGTCGGCAGATTAGGGGTTAATACTTGAAGTTAGGTGTCGCAGATGTTAGGGAGGGCAGATTAGGGGTTAATAAAATTTATTATAGGGTTTGCGAGGCGGGAGTGAGGCGGTTTAGGGGTTAATACATTTATTATAGTGGAGGTGAGGTCCGGTCCAAAAATTAGGGGTTAATAAGTGTAGGTAAGGTAGCAGCGACGTTGAGGGGGCAGATTAGGGGTTAATAAATATTATGTAGGTGTCGGCGACGTTGGGGGCAGCAGTTTAGTGGTTCATAGGGATAATGTAGGTTGCGGCGGTGTCCGGAGCGGCAGATTAGGGGTTAATAATAATATGCAGGGGTCAGCGATAGCGGGGGCGGCAGATTAGAGGTTAATAAGTGTAAGGTTAGGGGTGTTTAGACTCGGGGTACATGTTAGGGTGTTAGGTGCAGACTTAGAAAGTGTTTCCCCATAGGAAACAATGGGGCTGCGTTAGGAGCTGAACGCTGCTTTTTTTGCAGGTGTAAGGTTTTTTTTCAGCTCAAACTGCCCCATTGTTTCCTATGGTGGAATCGTGCACGAGCACGTTTTTGAAGCTTGCCGCGTCCGTAAGCAACGCTGGTATTGAGAGTTGCAGTGGCGGTAAATATGCCTGAACTCTCCCTTTTTGGAGCCTAACGCAGCCCTTCAGACAACTCTAAATACCAGCGTTGTTTAAAAGGTGCGGGGGGAAAAAAACACGCGTAGCTAACGCACCCCTTCTAACGCAAAACTCTAAATCTATGCGAGAGTTTTACCGATAACTTAGATCCCACTTTCATATACCTGCCCAGGGCATACCTCCACATTACATTTGTGGGGGTTCTGTGTGCAGCTGGGTGTAGTTATCTAGAATATATTTATACGCAACTTATGATTTTTTACTGGATGTGTTTGTGTATACATGTACCTTGGTTCACCCTGACCGGTCAGGTTTATTGTTATTTTTGTCTATATATTAACCTTACTATTTTAGCAAGCAATTTGTATATTTCCATTAGGTAGGCCCACGCAACACGATACACTATTCTGTTGTACATCCTTCTTTGTGGGAGATGCAGTGTCTAAAATTCAATTGCTATACTAATAAAATGTTACTATGTTTACTTTAACTAGGGAGCTGTGTTTTCTTGTTGCAAAAGAGTGCTGTAATCCCTGTCTTTTATGAAACAAGTATCTTCTTGTTTCTTTCTCTCTGAAGTAAATCTTGATATAATAATAATAATACTCCTCTTATTTGCATGCAAATCTGATCGCATTTTCTCAAGTGCACTAACCCGACATGAAAAAATAATATTCCAATGTTCATCACATAGAAGGATATGTTCTATTTACAGATTTCTAAGTATATCTGATGGAAATGCTAGTGAAATGTTTGTGTAATGCCGCACCCTGCAAATTCGCGGCCAATCTTCCGCTAGCAGGGTGTGTCAATCAACAACTGATTGCTGTCTGCACCTCAGAGGTGGCAGACGAGTTAAGGCTTACGACCACTGCTTCTTAACTTCTGCTTCAGGCGGACCTGACGCAGAGTGGTTCGGAGACAGCATACACTGCTTCATAAATCGAACCCTTAGGATTAATACGTTAATTAAGTCCCGGTATTGAAAGTTTTGTTTTTGCGCAGGTTGGTATAGAGTTCGAGGGAAAAAGTTTTACTTTCAACTAGGTCCACCTGACGCACGCAAAATGCTTACTTGTAGTGCAGTTAGCGCAAAATATCATTTCACTAGTAATCTAGCCTAGTGTTATTATGACAGTTAACCAGAGCTCTGAAGTAGCACTAATCCGGCTTGCGTTCAATTAAAATGCGCTCAAGCAAATGCGTTTGCTTTCAATTGATAATCTGGGGGAAATAAGCTGTGACCCCATTTCGCTTACGCGCAACAGTTAGAGCCCCACTTGTAATCTAGATATTTGTGTGAAACTAAATCAAATGAAGATGATAGTATAAAATAATTAACATGGAAGGGCAAAGTTACCTTTAAAATTGAGTACAAGGGCAATTTATCAGAAACTACTCTTCTTTTTTATTAAAAATGCACATTCTTACAATTATGATTTACTGTTCTCCAAAGAACACCAAATCTGTAGTTAACAACAAATCAACCATTCAACAATTTTTCATTGAGATATACAGTATATATATATAAAGTATCTCACAAAAGTGAGTACACCCCTCACATTTTTGTAAATATTTTATTATATCTTTTCATGTGACAACACTGAAGAAATTACACTTTGCTACAATGTAAAGTAGTGAGTGTACAACCTGTATAACAGTGTAAATCTGTTGTCCCCTCAAAATAACTCAACACACCGCCATTAATGTCTAAACCGTTGGCAACAAAAGTGAGTACACCCCTAAGTGGAAATGTCCAAATTGGGCCCAATTAGCCATTTGTCCTCCCCGGTGTCATGTGACTTGTTCGTGTTACAAGGTCTCAGATGTGAATGGGGAGCAGGTGTGTTAAATTTGGTGTTATCACTCTCACATTCTCTCATACTGGTCACTGGAAGTTCAACATGGCACCTCATGGCAAAGAACTCTCTGAGGATCTGAAAAAAAGAATTGTTGCTCTACATAAAGATGGCCTAGGCTATAAGAAGATTACCAAGACCCTGAAACTGAGCTGCAGCACGGTGGGTAAGACTATAAGCGGTTCCACTCAGAACAGGCCTCACCATGGTCGACCAAAGAAGTTGAGTGCATGTGCTCAGCGACATATCCAGAGGTTGTCTTTGGGAAATAGATGTATGAATGCTGCCAGCATTGCTGCAGAGGTTGTAGAGGTGGGGGGTCAGCCTGTCAGTGCTCAGACCATACTCTGCACACTGCATAAAATTGGTATGCATGGCTGTCGTCCCAGAAGGAAGCCGCTTCTAAAGATGATGCACAAGAAAGTCTGCAAACAGTTTGCTGAAGACAAGCAGAATAAGGACATGGATTACTGGAACCTTGTCCTGTGGTCCGATGAGACCAGGATAAACTTATTTGGTTCAGATGGTGTCAAGCATGTGTGGCAGCAACCAGGTGAGGAATACAAAGTGGAATACAAGTGTGTCTTGCCTACAGTCCAGCATGGTGGTGGGAGTGTCATGGACTGGGTTATGTAGCAGGGGTCTTTAGACCACTGCTTCTTAACTGCTGTTTCTGGCAAGCCTGCAGGCTCGCCAGAAACACGTGGCAACAAGCTCCATCCGGAGCTTGATAAATGGGCCCCTATATCTTAATTGTATTGGTCAGTATTGCTTCAGACTTGAAAAAGGAAGACACTCTTCAGAAAGCTTGTCATCTTATAAATGTATAGTCTAATAAAAAAGTATCATTGCTCAATGCAATACTCTTGTTATTTTGATATCTAAATCTCTGGATTAACACGGCTACTCCAATCAACGTGACTATGGAAGATATATATATATATATATATATATATATATATACACACACATATATTCATGCTTGTGTGTATAAATTTACCTTTAAATGTATTCCTTTCAAAAAGGGGATCATAAATATCCCCAGAGATCATTTTTATTTATTTGGTTTTATAACAAATACGATCCTTGTAATGTATGAAACAGCTTTGTATGCAAAAACAAATGTATCTATTTGTTTTATCTGTTGACGCTCACAATAAAGAAAACTTTATTGGACTAGAGAGCAGATAGATTGAAAATCATGTAAATAAAATATTTAGTTAGATAAAGCTTGACAAGGCTAAGAACAAAATAGGTTATCCAATGTCACAAATAATAGATTTAGATTTTGTTCTTAAAAACATTCAGACATTTTAAAATAAACAAATAGTCTTCTTACATATCTCTTATGTTCCCAATTTGAAATGAAGGATGTATCTGTCTTCTAATAAAGCAGACATTGTCCTAAGAATACAGAACATATTCTTCATTGCAAACATAAGTTGCTTTTTAGAGAAACCAAAGCAAAGAATAAAAGTAGAATACTAGTGGGTAGATTTACTAAATGTAGAGTGGACATGATTGGCTGAAGAGAATCATGTCTCCGCTACACATCGCTAAATGTCCACATTTAAAATTGCACAAGCATTTCTGGTTAAATACTTGTGCAATGCTGCTCACTGGCTTTCAATGGCGGACAGATGAAGTTTCAGAAGTCTTACGACTGCTGGTTCTTAACTTCCGTTTCAGACGAGCCTAAAATGATGGGCCGCCGAAGCAACATTCACTGCATAAAAAATGGAGCCCTAGGTTTGTAAAATGATATCGTAGATAACATCCCTCACTGTCTCTTTACTGTCTGAATAGTTGATAGATAAATATGGTAGAAAATTGTCATGTGATTTCCTAATATAACAATCTTGGGCGCGATCCGATATACGGCGCAGTTTTCGGCACAAGCGTGGAAACCTGCGCCGTCCATAGTTTCACCTCGCACAGCTACCTATCACATATACCCCGCCGGCAGTTGCTAAAGTGCCATAAGTCTGACAAACTAGCATTGTCCAGAAATCAGCATAAGTACAAATTTCTGGAGTTACCTGTGACTTACGGCACTTTAGAAACTGCCGCCGCATTTAAAAAACTCACTAAAGTATAAAATATCCAGTAACTGTCTAACACGCCTCCCAAACATCCTCCCGACACGTATACCCCTCTATCTGCAATCCCCCCTCTCACTCCTAACAATAAATGTATTGACCCCTAAATCGGCCGCTCCCGGACCCGCCGCCAGCTACATTAAATGTATAACCCCCTAATATGATCCCCCTACACCGCCGCCACCTATATTAAATTTATTAACCCCTAATCTAATCCCCCTACCCCGCCACCACCTACATTAACTATATTAACCCCTAATCTGAGCCCCCTACCCCGCTGCCACCTATTTTAACTATATTAACCGCTAATCTAATCCCCCTACCCCGCAGCCACCTACATTAACTATATTAACCCCTAATCTGAGCCCCCTACCCCGCCGCCACCTATTTTAACTATATTAACCTCTAATCTAATCCCCCTACACCGCTGCCACCTATATTAAATATATTAACCACTAAACCTAAGTCTAAACCTAACACCCCCTAACTTAATTATTATTTAAATAAATCTAAATAATATTAATATTATTAACTAATTTATTCCTATTTAAAACTAAATATTACCTATAAAATAAACCCTAAGATAGCTACAATATAATTAATAATTACATTGTAGCTATTTTAGGGTTTATATTTATTTTACAGGTAACTTTGTATTTATTTTAACTAGGTACAATAGCTATTAAATAGTTAATAACTATTTAATAGCTACCTAGTTAAAATAATTACCAAAATACCTGTAAAATAAATCCTAACCTAAGTTACCATTACACCTAACACTACCCTATCAATAAATTAATTAAATAAACTTAAAATATCTAAACTAAAATACAATTAAATACACTAAACTATATTACAAAAACAAACAAACACTAAATTACAAAAAAATAAAAAAAGATTACAAGAAGTTTAAGCTAATTACACCTAATCTAAGCCCCCTAATAAAATAAAAAAATCCCCCAAAAATAATAAAATTTCCCTACGCTAAACTAAATTCTAATCAGCCAATAGAATGACAGTAGCTCTTATTCTATTGGCTATTCAAATCAGCCAATAGAATTAAAGTAGCTCTCATCCGATTAGCTGATTTGAATTTGAAGGCTCAAATCAGCCAATAGGAATTCAAGGGACGCCATTTTTAATTGCGTACCTTGAATTCCTATTCAGTGTACGGCGGAGATCGTATGAAGAGGATCCTCCACGATCCATGGCTCCGGTCTTCAGTTCCAGCGTCACCGATCTTCAGTTCCAGCATCGCCGGTCTTCAGTTCCAGAGTGGACGGTCTTCAGCTCCGCGGTCATCGGTCTTCAACTCCTCCCCTCTGCGCTGGCTGGTTCCTGGAAGAAGAAGAGGTCGCTGCCTGGAAGAAGACTTCTCCGCCTGGAACAGGACCTTCTCCGCCAGTCTTCAGGACAGGTAAGGACCATTCGGGGGTTAGACTTAGGTTTTTTTAAAGGGGGATCAGGTGGGTTTTAGAGTAGGGGTGTGTGGGTGGTGGGTTGTAATGGGGGGAGTGTTTAATTTTACAGGTAAAAGAGTTGATTACTTTGGGGCAATTCCCCGCAAAAGGCCCTTTTAAGGGCTGGTAATAGAGCTGATTACTTTGGGGCAATGCCCCGCAAAAGGCCCTTTTAAGAGCTGGTAATAGAGCTGATTCCTTTTTTAATTTAGTTTAGGGTAGGGAAATTTTATTATTTTGGGGGGCTTTTTTATTTTATTAGGGGGCTTAGATTAGGTGTAATTAGCTTAACATTCTTGTAATCTTTTTTTAATTTTTGTAATTTTGTGTTTGTTTGTTTTTGTAATATAGTGTATTTAATTGTATTTTAGTTTAGATATTTGTAGTTTATTTAATTAATTTATTAATAGGGTAGTGTTAGGTGTAATGGTAACTTAGGTTAGGATTTATTTTACAGGTAATTTGGTAATTATTTTAACTAGGTAGCTATTAAATAGTTATTAACTATTTAATAGCTATTGTACCTAGTTAAAATAAATACAAAGTTACCTGTAAAATAAATATAAACCCTAAAATAGCTACAATGTAATTATTAATTATATTGTAGCTATCTTAGGCCTAGATTTAGAGTTGGGCGTTAGCTGTCAAAACCAGCGTTAGAGGCTCCTAACGCTGGTTTTGGGCTACCGCTGGTATTAAGAGTCAGTCAGGAAAGGGTCTAACGCTCACTTTCCAGCCACGACTTTTCCATACCGCAGATCCCCTTACGTCAATTGCGTATCCTACCTTTTCAATGGGATCTTTCTAACGCCGGTATTTAGAGTCGTGTCTGAAGCGAGCGTTAGAAATCTAACGACAAAACTCCAGCCGCAGAAAAAAGTCAGTAGTTAAGAGCTTTCTGGGCTAACGCCGGTTTCTAAAGCTCTTAACTACTATACTCTAAAGTACACTAACACCCATAAACTACCTATGTACCCCTAAACCGAGGTCCAACCACCTCGCCGCCACGCTATTAAAATTTTTTAACCCCTAATCTGCCGACCGCACGCCGCTGCCACCTACATTATCCCTATGAACCCCTAATCTGCTGCCCCTAACACCGCCGACCCCTATATTATATTTATTAACCCCTAATCTGCCGCCCCCGCTATCGCTGACACCTGCATATTATTATTAACCCCTAATCTTCCGCTCCGTACACCGCTGCCACCTACGTTATAGCTATGTACCCCTAATCTGCTGCACCTAACACCGCCGACCCCTATATTATATTTATTAACCCCTAATCTGCCCCCCTCACCGTCACCTCCACCTGCCTACACTTATTAACCCCTAATCTGCCGAGCGGACCGCACCGCTACTATAATAAAGTTATTAACCCCTAATCCGCCTCACTCCCGCCTCAATAACCCTATAATAAATAGTATTAACCCCTAATCTGCCCTCCCTAACATCGCCGACACCTAACTTCAAGTATTAACCCCTAATCTGCCGATCAGAGCTCACCGCTACTCTAATAAATGTTTTAACCCCTAAAGCTAAGTCTAACCCTAACCCTAACACCCCCCTAAGTTAAATATAATTTTATTCTAACTAAATAAATTAACTCTTATTAAATAAATTATTCCTATTTAAAGCTAAATACTTACCTGTAAAATAAACCCTAATATAGCTACAATATAAATTATAATTATATTGTAGCTATTTTAGGATTTATATTTATTTTACAGGCAACTTTGTATTTATTTTAACCAGGTACAATAGCTATTACATAGTTAATAACTATTTAATAGCTAAAATAGTTAAAATAATTACAAAATTACCTGTAAAATAAATCCTAACCTAAGTTACAATTAAACCTAACTCTACACTATCAATAAATTAATTAAATAAAATACCTACAATTATCTACAATTAAACCTACCACTACACTATCAATAAATTAATTAAATACAATACCTACAAATAAATACAATTAAATAAACTAACTAAAGTACAAATAATAAAAAAGAACTAAGTTACAAAAAATAAAAAAATATTTACAAACATTAGGAAAATATTACAACAATTTTAAACTAATTTTTTACAGGTAAAAGAGTTGATTACTACTCTAAGCCCCCTAATAAAATAACAAAGTCCCCCAAAATAAAAAAATGCCCTACCCTATTCTAAAATAAAAAAGTTCAAAGCTCTTTTACCTTACCAGCCCTGAAAAGGGCACTTTGCGGGGCATGCCCCAAAGAATTCAGCTCTTTTGCCTGTAAAAAAAACACATACAATACTCCCCCCCCCCCAACATTACAACCCACCACCCATATACCCCTAATCTAACCCAAACCCCCCTTAAATAAACCTAACACTAAGCCCCTGAAGATCTCCCTACCTTGTCTTCACCTCACCGGGTCCCGATCTGTCCAGAAGAGGGTCTGAAGTCTTGATCCAAGCCCAAGCGGGGGGCTGAAGAGTGACGTCCATCCTCGGGCTGAAGTCTGGATCCAAGCGGCGGCTGAAGAACTCCATCATCGGGCTGAAGTCGGAAGTCCATCATCGGGATGAAGTCTTCTATCAAGCCGCATCTTCAATCTTCTTTCTTCCGGAGTGGAGCGGAGCCATCTTCTTCCAAGCCGACGCGGTACATCCTCTTCAACCGACGCCTACTCTCCGAATGACGGTTCCTTTAAATGACGTCATCCAAGATGGCGTCCCTCGAATTCCAATTGGCTGATAGGATTCTATCAGCCAATCGGAATTAAGGTAGGAATATTCTGATTGGCTGATGGAATCAGCCAATCAGATTCAAGTTCAATCCGATTGGCTGATTGGATCAGCCAATCAGATTGAGCTCGCATTCTATTGGCTGATCGGAACAGCCAATAGAATGCGAGCTCAATCTGATTGGCTGATAGAATCAGCCAATCGGATTGAACTTGATTCTGATTGGCTGATTCCATCAGCCAATCAGAATATTCCTACCTTAATTCCGATTGTCTGATAGAATCCTATTAGGGGATTAGGGGTTAATATAGTTAAAATAGGTGGGGGCGGGGTAGGGGGCTCAGATTAGGGGTTAATAAATTTAATATAGGTGGTGGCGGTATAGGGGGATAATATTAGGGGAATATATATTTAAAATAGGTGGCAGCGTTGTAGGGGGATTCGATTAGGGGTTAATAAATTTAATATAGGTGGCGGCGGTGTAGGGGGATTAGATTAGGGGTTAATACATATAATATAGGTGGCGGCGGGGTTTAGGGGTTAAACACTTTATTAGGGATTGCGGCTGGGGATTGCGGTTGACAGGTAGATAGACATTGCGCATGCGTTAGGTGTTAGGTTTTATTTTGCAGGTAGTTTAGGGAGTTAGGGGGACTCCAATACTCAGCGTAAGGCTTACTACGTCTGCAATTTGTGACGAGGTGAAAATGGAGTAAGATTTCTCCATTTTTGCCACGTAAGTCCTTACGCTGTATATTGGATACCAAACTGCACAAGTTTGGTATATCACTCTATGGGCCAAAAAACTACGGCCGAAGGGTGAAATATACAAGCGTAACTTCTATGTTACGCCGTATATGTGATACCAAACCAGCGCAAAATTTGGCATCACCGGCTTCTGCGGGTGACGCTGCATATCGGATCGGGCCCTTTGGTTTTTTTTTATAAATGTGTTCTAAATAAACCATTTATGGACTAGATTACAAAGTGGAATGATGCATTTTTATTGCTCATTAGCACTAACTGCACTAAGATTAAAAAAATGGCCTCTCCTAGGTTACATCTGATATTACAAGTTGAAAATAAAAAGTTAGAGTGAGAGCGAAAAACTCAGGAACACTAAATTTCAGGACTTTGGATATCGTGACCCTACTAACTCCCACCTCTATAGACCTTTATGGGGGGCTCTAAAGAAAGCCTTTTCATTGCACATGTCCTAACCCGCAGCGGGGCTTTATCAACTGTGCTAAAGACAAAGGTGCATTAGTAATACTTCAGATTCCTATATTCTTCACTTTGAAGAACATGTTCTTTTTTATTTTTTAAATAGAGATTTATTTATTTTTAAAAAGAGATTTTATGTGAGTCCTAATATATTTGAGCCCTTATAACTTTTTTTGCAATATTACATTTTATTAGATAGTATTATTATGAGCACAATTGCACTTTACAATGTATTTTTGATGTGTTTTGTGAGACTTTTTTATTTTGCGAAACAGTTAACAAGAGCTCTGAGGTTGGGCTATCCCAAATCGCATTAACTTTCATCTTGTAATACAAGCATTACATATGACAAACGCAAACAGCAGTGATAAACCCGTTATTGCTTGCATGTAGCTGTCAGCGCGCCTCTCGTAATCTGTCTCTAAGGGGTAGTCCGCCACCTCTAAGACGGCGAACAGCAATCAGCCAAATTGGATACAATCGTGTTGATTGACACCCCCTGCTAGCGGCCGATTGGCTGCAAATGTGCAGGGGGCGGCATTGCACAAGCATTTCACTAGAAATACCTGTGCAATGATAAATGCAGTCAGCGTATGCTTTTGGCATTTATCGATATGCGGCGGACATGTCCGCCCGCACATTAGTAAATCAGCCCCTAAGTGTTTAATGTCCCTTTAAGGTCTCTGGGCTGGTGAGATTATTAAAGAATGCTTGCCAGTAATTCTATTTTAATGGTGGAATGATCTAAAGCCACTTTTTCCCTTAAAATATGGTGTCTTGCTAAGGGGCGTATACTGCATTTTTGTATGGGGAGGAGATGTGGACATTACAAAAGTGCACAATAAAATTTGTATTTTAAAAATCCTACAAAAATTTATAATTGGACAATTCACACAAAAATATGGAGGACATTTTTTTTATTATTAATGTGCATGTGTAACAAAATTCTTCACAAAAAAATCGTATTTTATCAAAAATGTAAAATTTATATGTAAATTACTCAGTAATAAATCATATTAAATATGCACTGTGTAAATGGTAATTTAAGTACATTGGATGTGCAAAAATCACCTAGAAATTTGTACAAAATGAAAAGCGTAATTGCTGTTTTTTCTTAAAATGGATGTTCCATGGGCGTATATGAAATTGTCTCCCAGGGTAATTCTGGAGAGATTTTCGCACTTCAGATCACACAGTTTTTTCTTGCCAACTAAACAATGGTGAACTTTTCTCAAAACACTCAAAATACTTATAACCCTAAAAGAAAAACAACGCTTATGAAAATATAGGCGATCATAAGATTCTAAACGCAGAAAGCAGAGTAATGTGAATTTTGTATTGGCTGCAGGATTTCATTTTTAAAGTGCCCCCCTGCTAACTGCTAACTTCCCTTCATGGTGCAGTGTCCCTTTCCAGCAAGTTTGATACTTTCTATAGGAGACATCTCGCCACTCACAGGGACTTCCCCCATCTTTATGATAATTCCAGCATGGCAGCCCATGCAAGGGTTGGCCATAAAAACCACATCTGAAATTGCAAGGTTTAGATTATTGGGCCCTAGGAGAGAGAAGTTGCTCTATTACAGCTTGTCTATAGTGCAAGACCAATATTAATTTAAAGGGATAATAAACCCAAAATCGGCCATCTCAGAAGTGGCGTAGTGTGTAAGAGTGTCACCAAACCGCTGCTTCGTACATTGCTGGAAGCTTTCTCGCATGTGCAAACCTCTTAAAAGCAGCTTACGCTGCTTAGTACATTATTGTTATAGTGAGGCATTTGTGTATGTTTTACTAGTGTAAAATTGCTTATTATTACTTCTCTTACTTTAAATGATGACGCAGGTAGCATTTGGTGATGTCTTTCTACAGTGATCAAGTATGGCAGGTGGCAATGTCACTGTGTTTTTCTTATCCTCATAAGCAATGTTCTATTTGGAAATATCTGGTGTACTTTGTTTTAAAATAATACTAAACACAGAAGAACAGCACAGTCAATAAATGCATAATAAATAAACAAAGTAAAAAGCACTTTTGTAGTGAATTGCGGTACCCAGATTGGTTATACCCGCTAAAGCTAGCTTCCTCTCACCAAATGCGAACCAATGTACCTCCACTGGATACCGGCCACTATTAGAATAACGGCCGCTGCAAGTTGTTATAGCTACCCCCAAGAACATTATCCGAAACTGAATGCTTAAGAGTCAAAATAAGAACTACTTTATTGCACAAAAAACACAACTTTTATACATTTCCAACAACCACTTGATCAATAGAAACAAATATTATACAATGGGACAAACATCAGACAATGATTAGTTAAACAAGACTCTCATCATATCCTGACTTACAAAAGGACAATGGATGAATCAGACAATAACAGAAAGACACTTCACACTAAGGGGTAGATTTACCAATGTCTGTCCGACATGATACTCTGTAGCGGCATTTATCATTGCACAAGCAGTTTACCAGAACTGCTTGTGCAATGCCGCCCCCTGCAGATTTGCCGTTAGCAGGGGGTGTCAATCCACCCGATTGTATAGGATTTAGAATCTTTAGACCGCTGCTTCATAACTGCTGTCTCCAGCAAGCCTGAAGACTCGCACGGGAACAAGGGCCATTCGGCTCTTGCTAAATCGACCTCCTAGACTAGATATGCAGACATATAACAGCAGGGGGTGGGGAGGAGGCTGGCCTGCAGTCCTCTCCACATACAAGAGTAACAGAGGCTTCCGTTACAACTTTGTTTCAATATCACATGAGTTGTAGATTTTTTTTGGATAAGTTTAAAAGTTAGTTTTGTTTTCCTTTTCACTGCATCATGTGAATCAGCCAACGCAATGCATATATGTTTATTCTGTCAATCTTGCACATGCTCATTGGGATCCGGTGCTAAAGAAAGAATGCACAATTCTCAAATAATAGATTGGGATCAACCCCATAGTTATACACAAGCAATAGGGCACCTTAGAGTATTTTCTTTTTGCACTTTTAAATCTCTTTGAAGGAACATAAATGTGTTAGAAAAACTGTCATTGCTTTTCAAAACATTTACACACAAAATAATATTTAAGCTGTTGATTTTTGGCAAAACTGAATTGTTTTGTAGTTCAGGAGCACATCCCTTGAAAAGTCTGTTGAGTATTTTCTTAAAAAGACATGAAACCCAACATTTTTCTTTCAGGATTCTGATATTGAATGCAATTTTAAACAACATTCCAATTTACTTCAATAATGTAATTTGCTTCATTCTTTTGGTATCCTTTGTTGAAGAAATAGCAATGCACATTTGTGAGCGAATAACACAAGGCATATATGTGCAGCAGCTCCTGAGCCTATTTAAATATACTTTTCGACAAATGATATCAAAAGAATGAAGAGCATTAGATAATAAAAGTAAATTGGAAAGTTGTTTTAAATGAAATTCTCTATCTGTTGGCACTTTATAAAAAAAAAAAGTATAATAATATAGCGTCCTCTATAATTTCAATGGGAAGTGGTTATATTTCACATTTTTTGTCTCACTCTAAGGCCCATATTTATCAAGCTCCGTACGGAGCTTGAAGGGCCGTGTTTCTGGCGAGTCTTCAGACTCGCCAGAAACACAAGTTATGAAGCAGCGATCTAAAGACCGCTGCTCCATAACCCTGTCCGCCTGTTTTGATGAAGCGGACTGGAATCGCCGGAAATCAATCCGATCAAGTACGTTCGGGTTGATTGACACCTCCCTGGATTAGCCGCGAGTCAGCAGGGGGCGGCGTTGCACCAGCAGCTCTTGTAAGCTGCTGGTGCAATGTTAAATGCGGAGAGCGTATTGCTGTCTGCATTTAGCGAGGTCTTGCGGACCTGATCCGCAGTGTCGGATCAGGTCCGCAAGACCTTTGATAAATAGAGGCCCATATATGAAATACCATTTTCTCTTATAGCTTTTTTCTATTGCACTCCATCAGCTTTGTGAATGAGCCTTATCCGTCATGAACTTTAGTGTGACTCTTCCTATAAATCCCTTTATTATATGAGAGAAATACACACTAGCGTTATTCTGCAAAAATAAGATAGCACACACTATATTACTGTGCACACATTAAATATTAACCATTGACTTGTAATTCCAGTCCAAAAAAAATGAAGTGGTATGGATTGCGTTTCAGATGTTAACGCTCTTTACTGCTTGCATTTTTGTGCTCTACTTCTAATCTGGCCCGTTCTAAGGGTTACATTTTTTTGTTTAATGTCAATTTAAGATAATTTTCCATTTCATTAAAGTGATGGTAAACCCTCCTCTTTTTAAAATCAGATCCAGAATGTTAGGGATATTTTGGATGGAGTTTAATTTATCAGTTGTAATGAAGATTCACTTTAACATACTTTTTAATGAAGATATGAAATTCAAATACCTCCGCTCTGCCGCTTACTTCAAAAGTCAATTTGTCTGTGAGCTAACATTTTGAATTACTCTCCAATCAACGCTTTAGCTACAACAAAAATGCCAAATGGGGAGAGTGCTGATTGGACAACAATTCAAACCATTAGCTTACAGAAAAAAATACTTTTGAAGTGGGCGGTGGAGCGCAGGGTATTTTAATTTCATATCTACATTAAAAAGTAAGTTATAGCGCATCTTCATTACAACTGACTAATAAAACTCCATCTAAAATATCACTAACATATAAAAGGGAGAGTTTTCCCATCACTTTAAGCAAAAGCAACTGAGTAAAAAAAGAAATATAATAATAATACAGCAATACCTTGAGAGAAAAATAATGCATACATTTGTTTCAGCCTGTCTGGCTTGTGCTTTATTTGCCTCTTCTCTGTGGGACATGTTGACCTCAAAACAAGATTCTCTGTGGCAGGGAACAAAGAGTGAGATAGGAATATATACTTCCTATGAGGCCCTTAAAAGCAGGCTTTTTTCTCTCCTCACTGACATAGTTCTCAGGGTATGTCTTTGAACCACACATTAAAGTGGATTTCATTGAATAGAATTGGTAATATGCCAAAAAAGGACTCCTGTACTTTCTAGCGAGTTTGAAGAGGATTAAGAAATGGGATTGGACTACATTTGATTCTCTTATCTGGCAGGAAGGCACAAAGCAGAAAAAATGGCTTTAAAAAAATTGGGAAAGATATATCCCACGGTATCTCCATTTGAAGCAACAGTTTCATGGTGTGATTGCAACAGATTAAATTTCACATTGCTGAAATAAAGTAAATAACATTTGTCTGAGAAATATAACAGAAACACACATCAGAATCTCCCCCCCTCCCCCTTAATTACAAAATACCAGTCTTAAATCTTACAAATTAAGTGTTTTATGATTCCCAATAAAGTATATATTTACCTAAGTAACATACATGTTTATTATCTGGAATATTGTGAAAGTTTATATTTAAATGATATGCAATAATCTATCTATCTATCTATCTATCTATCTATCTATCTATCATCTATCTATCTATCTATCAATCTATCTAGCATCTATCTATCTATCTTTCTATCTATCTATCTATCTATCTATCCATCTATCATCTATCTATCTATCTTTCTATCTATCTATCTATCTATCTATCTATCTATCTATCTAGCATCTATCTATTATCTATCTTGTCTGTTTTATCTATTTATCCATCTAGCTATACATATATATATATGTGTGTGTCTATTTATGTAGCACAGTATCACTTTAAATGACACATTTCAAACTCAGCTATGATAGCAAAAACGATTCTGTGCTGCTACCATAATTAGAGTTAGAATTTGTGCAAAGCCCCTCTAGTTGTGATTATAGGTAGAATTTGTGCAAAGCCCCTCTAGTTGTGATTATAGGTAGAATTTGCATAAAATGATTATTCTCATCCTGTGATGGAAGTAAAAGTTCCTTGGTGAGTTTGTAAACAATAGAGTTACTTAAAAGATGACAAAATGTTAGGATATTGTTTTTAATCTTTTTAATAGCTAAAAGCTCTAACGCTCCCCTGCTGGTTTATCTGTTAATCACACGCTTTAGTGTAATGAATCTTCATAAGTCTTATTACCATTGTAAAGGAAAATAATTTACTGTAATTAGACAGAATTAGCGTCTTTATGGTTGTTTTTGGTTTAATAAATATTAAATCTCAGATCTAGCGATCATCATACAATGGTGTAGATTTAACACCCTATTTTCCGGATAATGAGATGATGATTCTCTTATCCAACTATAAGGTTGTGAATATACTAATTCAATTTAGAGTGAAACTCTAAAAGTTCTTTTATGTATATATGACTATGTACTGTATATGCATATTTAAGAGTAGCGTCCAAACATAATATTTTTTTTAATGAAACCCTAATAATTTCCTTTCATAATTCAGAGTGGACAATTTAAAAAAATCAATTGAACTACTCTTTTTAAATTTACTTTGTTTGCTTGGCATCCTTTGTTGAAGAGCATAGGTATGTAGCGTGCACGTGTCTGAAGTGTCAGAAGTTTTGAAAGACTTGTGGCTGGCTATGAGGGATGATATTACCAGGATATATAAAACATTATCAAAATGGGGGACAGAGTTTGGCGACAAGATGGCTTCTTATTAACAGAGATTGGAGGCCTTGTGACAGGCCCTAAATGCTTGCCTGGGGCTTAATAAGAAGCTGTATTTAGCCACTGCTTCTTCAAATAAGAGGCTAGGCCTTATGGATCACAGGCGGGAATTCCCGCCATCTTGGAGAACATAGAGCCTAAATATTACAGTGCTGGAGGATATTAAGTTACCATGCTGGCGATGACATTTTAGGAAGCAGTGTCAGCAACCTCTGGATCACACTTCTGAAATAGATGAAAATAAATGCATTTGTTTCAGCGCTATTGAATTTAATGCACGTCAGGTTCGCATGACTGAAGACCTCGCGTAAGTGGTTAGAGCTAAAAAAAAGTTGCATTAAACACAACATAAATACATTAAAATAAACTGTTACACTCATATAAACACTAGCTGATAAAAAATAGTCATACAAATATCATTACAAAATATTTATTAGGGTTAAAAGGTATATGGTAAATGGCTAACTAATTAACTGCAAAGGGCTATCATAAATATGTTTGTATCTAAGAAATAATTTTATAATCATATTTACTAATGCATTGTACTGTGTATTTACTGTAAATATTTCATATTTCATATTTCAGATATTGGAATATTTTATTCTTATTTTAAATAAATATCTATCTATCTATCTATCTATCTATCTATATCTATCTATCTATCTATCTATCTATCTATCTATCTATCTATCTATCTATCTATCTATCTATCTATCTATCTATCTATCTATCTATCTATCTATCATCTATTTCTTTCTATCTATCTATCTATCTATCTATCTATCTATCTATCTATCTATCTATCTATCTATCATCTATCTATCTATCTATCTATTCCTACAGATATATAGCTATAGATATATATTTTACATTAACATTATCATATACATAAATAGAAATATATATTTAGGACTAGATTACAAGTGGAGTGCTAATTTATTGAGCGCCCACAAACAGAAAAATTTGACCATTTGTGAATGTGCAATAAATAACCAACCATTACAAACACAAATTTCGAGCAAATGTGTTTACTTTCAAATTGTAATATGTGTGCAAGTAGTGTGGGCACCCGCGATAACATTAGTGCGCCACTTATAATCATGTGCGCTAACGTTAGCGTGCCACTTGTAATCTAGCCCTGAATAGAATAGTAAGAAAAAACAAATATTAATTGATAAGTATTAAACACTGAGCCTTAGTACGATTAAATACAAAACACAGGGTAATAAAAAAAATAAACCCAATACATATCCTAATAAATGGCAAATAATTATTCTTCCCTTTTACCAATAAAAAAATGCATAACTCCCCCATGTACGCTTGTGATTTTATAATGGGATTTTGTTCTGTATGGGATTTTTTTACACTTTCTCGCTCCATTGAAGTCTATAGGAGAGTAAGTTAACTTGGTCGTGATAGTCTAACTTCGAGTCTTTGCATACATATGGTTAATTTGAGAGCCCTTTGCA